>NC_066533.1:5066392-5128892 GCF_024679095.1 Eriocheir sinensis
AGGGAAGGGAAGGAGAGATTGGAAATGAAGAAGGGAAGGAAGGAATGTAGAAAGGAGTGAAAGAGAGGGAGGGGAGAAGTTATGAAGGAGGAAGGGGAATGATAAAGGGAGAGAGGTAAGGAGGCGGAGAGGGAGAGAAAGGAGGAGTAAGGTTAAGAAGGAAAGATAGGTGAAGGGAGGGAGGGCAGGAAAGCTAAGAGAGGGAGAGAGGGAAGGGAGAATGCAGGGAGGGGGAGAAGGAGAGTTTAAGAGGAAACTGAATAGACTGGTTAAAAGGGAGGGTGGGAGGGAGGGAGGGAGAAAGGCAGAGATTGGGGTCCGTTGGGGAGTTGATGGGAGAGCAAGAAAGAGGTGAGGGGGGAAGGGGGAGTTGGGAAGGAGTTGATGGGGAAGGGGAGTTGTAGAAAGCCAAAGAAGAAAGAGAGGAGGGAGGAGGAAGAGTGAGTCAGGGAGGAAAATGGAGGAAAGTACCGCAGGAGTTTTGTGTGCCGGGGAAAGGCATGAGGAAACGAGAGGAAACTTGGAATGGGGCATGAAGGAGGAGGAGGAGGAGGAGGAGGAGAGGAAGAGGAAGAGAAAGTAAGTCAGTTTGATCCCACGTGAGGAAGAAGGGAGGGGGTGGAGGAAGAAGGAGAGTAGGCAGTACAGAGACTCACGAAGAAAAGGAAGGGAGGAGGAGGGAGGAGAGAAAGAAGAGTAAGTTGATCCACCGTCACGTGAGGAAGAAGGGAGGGGGTGGAGGAAGAAGGAGAAAGAGAGATGGGGAAACGAGATGGTAGGCAGTACAGAGACTCACGAAAGAAGGAAGAGGAGGAGGAGGAGGAGGATTGAGAAGCTGGAAACTGATGAAGGTGTGTGAATGGAGAGCAAAGGAAAGCAAGGGAGTGATGGAGAGGCGGAGGAGAGAAAATAGGAGGGAGAGGAAGGGAGGGAGGTGGGGAGCACGTGAAAAGAAACGGAGGGAGGGAGGGAGGGAGGGAGGTAGGAAGGGAGAGAGGGAGGGAAAATGAGGGGAAAGGCGAGAAATTCATGACCACTTGAACTGTTGATGGAGGAATGGAAGGGAGGGAAGGAGGGAAAGGCACTTGAGAAGGAGGAGGAGGAGGAGGAGGAGGCAAAGTGAGAGCGACTGCCTGATTGGTTACCCTGCCTTTTCCCTCCCTCCATTTCTCCCTTCCATGCTCCTCCCTTCTTCTCTCCCTCCTCTCCCTCTCTTTCTGCTCTCCATGTTCCTCTAATCCTTCCTTCTCTCCCTTTGGTCTCTCTCTCCTTCCATCTCTCCAACCTTCCTTCCTTCCTCCATCCTTGTTCCTTCCTCCCTCTCTCCTTCCATTCCTCCATGTTTCTACCTTCCTCCTTCCTTCCCTCTCTCCCTCCTGTTATTCCTTCCTTCCCTCCCTTCCTTCATCGTGGCTTTTGTCCCTACATGTTCCTTCCCTTCCTCCTACCTTCCATGTTTCTGGTTTCCTCCTTCCTTTCATATTTCCTTTTCTTCGTTCCAGCTCTCTTCCTTCACTCTTTCTCCCTTCCATCCTTTTATTTCCTTCCTTAACTTAAACAACAAATACTTCGGCCACTCACTAACATATTTAACCGGTCAGTACAACTGAACAAGGTCCCAGAAGACTGGAAGATGGCGAACGCAACACCTATTTTAAAAAAAGAAGACAAAAGCGTTGCATCAAACTACAGGGCCATAAGTTTGACATCAGTGGCAGGAAAAATACTCGAGAAAATTATTAGAGACAAACTTGTCAAGCTTCAGGAAGACAATAATTTAACCTCCGACACCCAGCAAGGCTTCAGAAACAAGCGCTCCTGCTTAACGAATTTATTAGACTTCTTCCAAGGTATATATAAGAATTGGGATGACCACATCCCCAGTGATGTTATATACCTGGACTTTCAGAAAGCCTTCGACAAGGTGCCGCACGAGCGACTCCTTAAGAAACTGCACTTGGCGGGCATTGGAGCCAATTTAATCGCGTGGATAAGAGATTGGCTCACCGGCAGAAAACAACGAGTACTACTTAACGGGCAGCCTTCCGATTGGTCTCCAGTCACTAGTGGAGTGCCTCAGGGGTCAGTGCTGGGACCCATTCTCTTTATCATATATATCAACGACCTAGAATCAGGACTGAAATCCACAATATCGAAATTTGCTGATGACAACAAGGCGGGTGGAAAGGCCCTCACAAAAACGGACTGCGAAATCATTCAGAAAGACCTCAGTCACATTATCAAATGGTCGGAAAAATGGCAAATGTCCTTTAATGTTGACAAATGCAAAGTCATGCACATTGGGTCCAGAAAACGGTAACCACACATACATCATGAATGGGAAACCTCTGCAGGCGATGCAGGAAGAGAGAAGCTTAGAGTCACTATCAGCAGTGACCTGAAACAAGCGAATCACTGTAAAAAAGCATACAACAAAGCCAACACTATGCTCGGGTTCATAGCGAGGAACTTCGAGTGTAAAACGCCAGACGTGATGCTATCCTTGTATAATTCCATGGTAAGACCGCACCTCGAGTATGCAGTACAGTTCTGGTCTCCTAGTTACAGAAAGGACATAGATTTACTGAAAAGGATTCAACGACGCGCCACGAAGATGATTCCAACCTTAAGGGCTCAACCGCACGAGGAGCGACTCAAGCGACTCCATCTCTTTGCATTGGAGAAAAGACGCCTACGAGGGGATATGATTCAAGTCTTCAAGTTCAATAACGTCGATTACTCCAAATTCTTTGAACTGCAAACCAACTCAAGAACTAGAAAAAACGGTTTACCCATTCAGTCGAGTCGATGCAACACAGACATTGGAAGGAGTTTCTTTTCAAACCGAGTCATCCGCCACTGGAACAATCTTCCCTAAGAAGTAGTAAATGGAAATACCATCAACTCCTTCAAAAATTGAATCGACCGTCATTTCGTTGCGTCAGGAGTAAACTGAATATCGAGGTGCTTTCATCTGCTCCCCAGGCCCCAAGTGGCTGTCGAGCAGATTAAATCACCAAAGTGGGCAACCTCGTAATGAGCCAATAGGCTTTCTGTTGCCTGCATTTCCATGTTTCCTTCTTCCCTTTCATTCCTCCTGCCTTCCTCCCTTTCATTTCTTCTTCCTTCCCTCCCTCCTGATACTTCCTTCTGTCTCTTTTTTTCCCTCTCATCCTTTTATTTCCCTCCCTCCTTTCCTTCTATTCTTCATCCCTTTTCTCTCTCCTTCTCTTCCTTTCCCTCCTCGGTATTTCCTTTCTTCCCTCCTTCTTCTTCCTCCCTCTCATCCTTTTATTTCCTTCCTTCCCTCCCTCTTATTCTTCCATCCTCTCATTCCTCCTGCTTCCCTTCCATTCTTCCTTCCCTCCCTTCTGACATTTCCTTCCTTCCCTCTTTTTTTTCTTTTTCCCTTTCATCTTCTATTTCCTTCCTTCCTTTCCTCCCTCTCTTCCATCCTTCCATTCCTCCTTCCCTCCCTCTTTTTTCTATTTTACATCCTTTTATTTCCTTCCTTCCTTCCCTCCTTTTCTTCCATCCTTCCAGTCCTCTTTTCCTTCCATTCTTCCTTCCTTCCCTCCTTTTTTTTCTCCTTTCCATCCTTCCCTCCTTTCCTTCCATCCTCTCATTCCTCCCGCTTCCCTTCCATTCTTCCTTCCTCTTTTTTTTCGCCTTTCCATCCTTCCCTCCTTTCCTTTCATCTTCTCATTCCTCCCGCTTCCCTTTCACTCTTCCTTCCCTCCCTCATTTTTTCTCCTTTTCATTCTTCTCTCCCCCTTTCCCTCATTTTTTCTCCTTTCCATCCTTTTCTCTCCCCCTTTCCTTCCCTTCCTCTTTTTCTCCGTTCCATCCTCCTTTCTCCCCTTTCCTTCCCTCCCTTTTTTTTCCCCTTTCCATTCTTCCCTCCCCCCTTTCCTCCTATTCCTTCCATCCCCCCTCCCCTTCCCTCCCAGCAGGCCCAAGCGTCATGAATTCATAACCGCCGGCTCAGTCACTCGCCCAATCGATATTTTCCTCTCGAAGGCGAACTCTTGTGCTAATGAGATGACGCTGCTAAGTGCGTTGACCTAGAAGCCGACGCGACCCCTTCACCTTGTCTGGCCTTTATTTTGACCTGTTGTATTTGTTTTTATTTATTTTATTTGTTATTTATTTTTTCGTTTCTTTATTTTTTTTCGTTTATTTTTTATTTTTTTATTCTTTATCTTTTGTTTATTCTTTATTTTTCTTTTTTTCTTTTATTTTCACCTATTTTATTTATTTGTTTATTTTTTATTCTTTATTTTTATTTTTTCCTTTATTTTACCTATTTTATTTCTGTTTATTTTTTCATTTTTTACTGTTTTGTTTATTCTTTATTTTTATTGTTTTCTTTTTCATATATTTTATTTATATGTTTTATTTATTCTTTATTTTTATTTTTTCCTTTATTTTCATATATTTTATTTATGTTTATTTTATTTATTCTTTATTTTTTCTCGTATTTTTGTTTCTCCTTTACCTTTATTTATTTTATTTAGTCTTTTTTCTCTTATTTTCTCGTTCATCTGTTTTCTGGTGTTATTTTTTTCTCGTGTTTTTTCCTTTTTTAATAGTGTCTTCATGTATTTTATCGTGTACTTTACTTATTCAACTTTATTTTCCATTAATTTTCTACGTTCTCCTTATTTTATCATCTTGTCTTTTATTTATTATCCTTTATCTATTTTTTGTTATTCCTTTTATTCTCGTTTTTTCTTCTTTATTTTTTTCTGTTGGTATTATTTTTTCTCGTATTTTCTTCATATTTTTTTCTTGGCATTACTTTTTTCTCGTATTTTCTTCTTTATCTACTTTTTGGTATTACTTTTTTCTCGTATTTTCTTCTTTATCTACTTTTTGGTATTACTTTTTTCTCGTATTTTTTTCTTTATCTATTTTTTGGTATTACTTTTTTCTCGTATTTTTTTCTTGATCTACTTTTTGGTATTACTTTTTTCTCGTATTTTCTTCTTTATCTACTTTTTGGTATTACTTTTTTTCTCGTATTTTCTCCATATTTTTTTCTTGGTATTACTTTTTTCTCGTATTTTTTTCTTTATCTATTTTTTGGTATTACTTTTTTCTCGTATTTTTTTCTTGATCTATTTTTTGGTATTACTTTTTTATCGTATTTTCTCCTTTATCTATTTTTTGGTATTACTTTTTTCTCGTATTTTTTTCTTTATCTATTTTTTGGTATTACTTTTTTATCGTATTTTTTTCTTTATCTATTTTTTGGTATTACTTTTTTATCGTATTTTTTTCTTTATCTATTTTTTGGTATTACTTTTTTCTCGTATTTTTTTCTTTATCTATTTTTTCGTATTACTTTTTTTCTCGTATTTTTTTCTTTATCTATTTTTGGTATTACTTTTTTCTCGTTTTTTCTCCTTTATTTATTTGTTGGTATTACTTTTTTTCTCGCATTTTTTCTTTATCTATTTTTTGGTATTACTTTTTTTCTCGTATTTTTTCTTTATCTATTTTTTGGTATTACTTTTTTTCTCGTATTTTTTCTTGATCTATTTTTTGGTATTACTTTTTTCTCGTATTTTTTTCTTTATCTATTTTTGGTATTACTTTTTTCTCGTATTTTTTTCTTTATCTATTTTTGGTATTACTTTTTTCTCGTATTTTTTCTTTATCTATTTTTTGGTATTACTTTTTTCTCGTTTTTTCTCCTTTATCTATTTTTTGTTGGTGTTACTTTTTTTCGTATTTTCTCCTTTATCTATTTTTTGTTGGTGTTACTTTTTTCTCGTATTTTCTCCTTTATTTTTTTTTGTTGGTGTTACTTTTTTCTCGTATTTTCTCCTTTATCTATTTTTTGTTGGTGTTACTTTTTTCTCGTATTTTCTCCTTTATCTATTTTTGGTATTACTTTTTTCTCGTTTTTTCTCCTTTATCTATTTTTTTTGTAATTATTTTTACTCGTATTTCCTCCACATTTTTTTCTTGGTATTACTTTTTCTCGTATTTTCTCTTTTATCTCTTGTCTTGTTATATTACTTTTTCTTGTATTTTCTCCTTTACCTTTTTTATTACTTTTACTCGTATTTTCTTCTTTATCTATTTTTTTCTCGTATTTTTTTCCATATATTTTCTTGTTGGTAGTTTTTTTCTCGTATTTTTTTTTCATATATTTTCTTGTTGGTAGTTTTTTTCTCGTATTTTTTTTCATATATTTTCTTGTTGGTAGCTTTTTTCTCGTATTTTTTTTCCATATATTTTCTTGTTGGTAGTTTTTTTCTCGTATTTTATCCTCTATTAATTTTTTGCCGTTTTTTTTTCTCGTCTTTTTTCCTCTATCTATCTTTGTTATATTTTCATTTTCTCGTATTTCTGAACTCCATTTTTGACCACCACTACTTGACCTCTCCAGCTTGTGTTTCTCCTTTCTCTATTTTATCAATTTTTTTGTTGTTTCTACTTTTTTCTCTTATTTCTGAACGCTATTTTTTTGCCGCCTTGTTACTTGAAGAATTTGCAAGGTTGGAATGACTGGGTTTCGCTTTCAAGTTTTTTCGTTTTCTTTTCTCTTTTCTTTTTGTCATCTGTTACTTGAATTATTTGTAAGCTTATAATGACTGGGTTTCGCTTTCAAGCTTTTTCGTTCCCTTTTCTCTTTTTTTTTTTGTCATCTTGTTACGTGAATTATTTGCAAGCTTATAATGACTGGGGTTTCACTTTTATATTTCACTCTTTTCCATTCTCCTTTTGTCTCTATTCATCTGTTTTCTCTTTTCTCTTTTGATTTTGCTGTCTCGATATTTTGAAGAATTTGCAAAGTTAGAATTACCGGGTTTAACTTTTTCATATTTCACTCAATTTTTTTTCTTCTATTTTTTTCTGTTTTCTCTTTTCTTTCTTGATTTTTTGTTGCCTCACTATTTGGACTTGCAAGGTTGGAGCTTTTGGGTTTTACTTTCATTTTATTCCCCCACGCTTTTCTTTCCTTTCCTCTATTTTTATGGTTCCTCTTTTCTTTCTTGATTTTGTTGTCTCGATATCTGAAGGACTTGCAAGGTTGGAACTGCTGGGATTTACTTTTATTATTTCCCGCTAGTTACAGTTCTCTTTATTTTTATCTTCTTTTACTTTTTTGACTCGTTGCCTCGATATTTAAAGGACTTGGAAGGTTAAAATTACTAGGATTATTTTTTTTTATCGTTTTCCTCTACCTTTCTTCCTTTTCTTTAGTTTTTTTCTCTATTTTGTCTCATATTGTCGGCTTTTTTCTTCTTTTTCTTTAATGTTCACTATTTTACCTCATACTGTTGGCTCGATACGTTAAAGACTTCCAAGGTTAAAATGACTTGGGTTTAACTTTTATATTATTTCCCTCGTTTTTTCTTATTTTTCTTTAGTTTTCTCTATTTATTTAGTATCTTCTTTATTTTCATCTATTTTTTCTTTATTCTCTATTTTTGTTTATTCTTCATTTTTCTCTCGTATTATTGTTTCTCCTATATCTTTATTTATTTTACTTAGTCTTTTTTTTCTCTTATTTTCTCCTTCATCTATTTTCTGGTGTTACTTTTTTTCCTCGTATTTTTTTTATTCGTGTATTTTATTTTGTACTTTATTTATTCAATTTTATTTTCCCTTAATTTTCTTCGTTCTCCTTATTTTATCATCTTGTCTTTTATTTATTATCCTTTACCTCATGTTGTTGGCTTTTTCTTCTTTTCTTTAGTTTTCTCTGTTTTACTTCGTTTTACTTCGATACATTAAAGACTACGTTTCACTTTTGTATTATTTCCATTTCCTTTTTTCCTTTATTTTCACCTCGATATTTGAAAGACTTGCAGAGGGAAGATTACTTGGATTTTCTTCGTTTTCTCTCTTTCTCCTTGACTCGTTCCAGTTATTTTTTCTTCTTTGTTCGCCACTCGCCGCGGCTGTCAGTGCTTCTTTTTTTCCAAGCGTGATTTTAAGTGGAGTGGAATCCGAGTTTTCGAGCAGAGTGGAATCCAATAGACATCAGATTCAGTGCTTTTTGGTGTGCTAAAGCCGCGCTGTTTGATCGTGTTCTCTTTGATCCCCGATGCTCCACTTTAGCTCAACTATCCCAGCATTCCATCTGCCCCCTACCCCCCCACCCCCCTTACCACTCACCACCACGTCTTCTATCTATCCCTTCTTCTCCCTTTCTTTCTTTCTTCCCGCCCCTCATTCCTCCTTTCTTCATTGTCCCTTCCCTTCCCTCACTCCTTCATTCTCTCCACACATTCCTCCATGTCACTTTCCCCTCACCTCTGCCATTCTTCCCCGTCCTGCCCCTTCCTACTTTTCAATCTCCCTCGTTTGTCCCCTCCTTCATATCACTTTCCCTTATCATTCCCCAACCCTTGTCCTTCCCCCTCCCCTCCGTCCCCATCGCACCCTGTCACTCCAAGCTGTTCTCTCCCTCATGCCACGTTTCCTTTCCCTACAGAATTTCCTCTCCCTTGCCATCCCCCCTGCTGTGCCCCCCTCCCCGCCCCGTCACTCCTTCCTGCCCGTCCTGCTTCGCCCCCTCGCATGTCCGTCCGTCATGGCCCGCCAGCCTCCGTCCCTCGCCCTCGCCGGCCGCACGCACACGTAACCACATTCCCGTGTAGTTCTCTCCGTTCAATACAACAAACTCCTGCACCAGAGAGGGTTTGAATGATCCTGCCACCACCACTCGGGCCAATGGGAGGGGGCAGCGAAGGGAGGAGGGGGAGGGGCGGTAGCTGGGGGTGCGATGCAAGGCCACACAGATGACCAGGTTTCTTGTCTTTTACAGAGTGACGGAGACCCCCCGGCGGCCGAGGAGCAGAACAACAACAACAATAATAACAGCAATAACAATAACAACAACAACAATGACACCGTTGAGGACAACACGAACGCTAATAAGCCCACCACCACCACCACCGCCACCAGCGTAGGTCACGAGGTGGAGGGCGGCGCTGAGCCTGCCCGTGACCCTGGTGTGCTTGATGCAGCGAGCCCCGGGGCACGGCCAGGGGTCAAGGAGGGCATCCGGATGTCCCCGGAAAGCGGCGTGGACTCTCCTTGCGACATGGACCTAATGGAGGTGATCAAGGTCCCGGAGATGGCGGCCAAGCGGTCCATCGCCGAGGTGTTGTCGCAGGTGGTCAAGATGGAGCGGTCGTCCTCGTCGTCGGCCTCGGCCTCGGAGGCTACCAGAACGCCCGAGGCCCCAGACATCGTGGCCTCCACCACCAAAGGGAGACCCAAGGTGGCGGCGGCGGCCAGGCGGAGCATCAGCGGCGGCCACCGCGGGTCGGACGTGGCCACGCTGGCCATCCTGTGCCAGCACTACGCCCAGCTGGTGCACGCCCTCAAGGTGAGCAGCGAACCACCGCACCTTCATCAAAACTGATTACACTCCACACACGCGAGGGCCGCCGGCGACACCTGTGCTCACACGCCTGCATACATCATGCTAATCTGGGGTGCAGACCTTTTGCTGCTTAATTAAACGGCGGAGCTGCAGTGGCGGCCGGCGCAGGTGGCCCCGCCTGGCCCGGCAGTCCTCGTGCAGGCCACGCGGGGCACGCTGGCGGCCCGCTGACACACTCCTGCCTTCACTATCGACCCGCCAGGCACCCTACATGCCGCCACGAGGCACCTACATAATTCAGCCACCGGGTAGGCCGTGCTCGGTCCGCCTCGCTCAGCAGCGTGGTGCAGGGCGGCTCGTCAGGAGTGTTTGTATTTCTTCATTTACATAACAAAGCAAGAAGACTGTGCCGGTAGGCGCGGCTCTACGGGCTCAGGCGAGTCAAAGGCAGGCCAAAGCCAATCGGAAAACTTCTATGTTTGAATAAGAGGCAACAGCCACCGTTTCTCATATTTTCCAGCTGACATTTCATTAACTGTGAATGATGAGCGCACCGGACAAGACAAACAGAATGCCTCGAGCGTTGTTGCATCGAGCCCCGTGCACCCATTCAAAACGATAATGTCTTTACTGCTGTTGCCTCACCATGCAGTGTCATACTCTGCCCTCACCACGGACTGCCGGGGGAGCGGACGGGGACGCATTGAGCCGTGGAGGGAAAACTCACGGCAGCGCCGGCACTCGCGTCACGGCCGGCGTCAGGAGAGACATGACTATCCGCTGCTTAATGACACTTTTCTTTATCTTCAGGAAGAAAACTACCTGCTGTCCTGCGCCCAGAGTCCCCTGCTGGCCACGCCCAAGAGTGGCACACGGGCAGCCTCCTCTGGGGCCAGGACTCATCTGTTGGGGGGAGCTGCAGGCAGAGGTCGGATCTCCAAGGGTGTCTTTGCGTGGGACTCCGACATGACCCCAAGTTTCGAAACTTGCCGTGTTCCAGGAGCCGGGGAGGAGAGGGACCCCGCGAGGAGCCTCCCCTATGAACACTGCCGTCCCACCTCAGACTCCGCGGCGGGCGTCTCCCTCAGTAGCCAGCCGCGCCTCAAGCTGCACAGAAGCTCCTCCAACTCGCGTGACTACATCAACAACAACAAGACCCCGCGGCAAAGTCCCACTCGAGCCCAGGACGACGACTTCATCAAGCCACGCGGAGACCTCCCACTCAAGGAGAAGCGCCACTGGGCCCTCAAGCCGCTCCGCTCCTCGGCCGCCAAGCACAGGAAGGAACCGAAGACACACCGCAAGAGTTCCTTCAGCTTCTTCAGAGACACGGAGGACAACGAGAACCTGAACACGGACAGTGACAGCGAGTCCCCAAAGGCAGTACGCACGCCGGCCGCCGCCCAGCCTCTGCCCAGTCCCACGGTCGGCGTACTCTCGACCAAAATCAGCGAGATGGAACTGAAGATCGAGGAGATACTGACGCTGGAGCCCGTGGACCTGATGCTGCGCGAAAAGTGAGTCCTTGTCATGACTGCTGAAGTAGATATTGGTAAAGTAGATGGAAATGTAGATAAAAATAGTTATCTGCACCACTAAAGGCGACAGGAAACATTCACAATAAAATCAAACTTTTACATCCACGCCATTGAAAAATTAGCCAGTACTTTAGTTATTAATATTCATGTGTGTGTGTGTGTGTGTGTGTGTGTGTGTAGCTCTTATATACACTCCCATAACACCCAACCATTCACAAATTATATAAATGAGTCACTTCATACCCGTAAAAGTATCCTTCAAAACATCAATAACACTACTATTACTTATAAAATAATAATAATAATAATGGGTATAACAGTAGTAACAAAAACAACCACCATAACAACAATAACGCCACTTCCTCCATGACCGCCGCCTCCACTAGTACGGGCAGAACACTAAAACTAAAACTTTTACTAAAATAGTCTGTAACAACTCGCCATCACCACCACCCCACCTCCAGCTCATCTATCTCCTCCCGCAGTAGTCTGGACGGCTCCCCGGCGCGGCGGTCCGTGGGCAGCAGCGACACCCTCCGCAGGTCCCAGCGAGGCAACTTCTACCGCCACTCCGTCAGGGACACGCGCAGGGACCAGGTGGGTGGGTGTCAGCGAAGTCAGATTATCGTACTCGGAGAATCATATTTACCGGTTTCTGCCCCATAACTATTGCCAAGAAACAGCAATAATTGATCATTTTAACGTTAACTATATACCAAGCCAGTTATTGGGATGGAGTAGACAGTTTTGGGGTTGGAAATCAGCAAACATTAAAGGTGGAGTACGAGAATCTGGTAACGTTGGTGTGTGTGTCACGTGGGGGTCCCTTATGCATCCCGTTATGCTTTGCCTTTCTCAGAGCACCGCATTCTCAGACACTTCGGGCTTTCACTATGTTTTCAAAGGCCAGAGAAGATTGGTAAAGTTCTCATTGGTGTATTTCTATAGTTCATGGAGCAGAAGCTTTAAAAATCTACCAGTAGGATATCGAAGCCATGCAATCATGAAAATCCCAGTAATCCCCACGAGGCTTTTCAAATTGGAGTCATAAGGCGCTGAAAGGTCTGAGAATATGGACCCATCAGGCTGTAGCGTGGGGTCCTCGATCGTCACTTGACATTCACAAAAGCCGTGATAATAACTATGTTGTTACGCGTTCTAACGTAACTTCACAAAACATTCATGACGTCACACGCTAATAACTATATGTTGTTAAGCACTCTAAAGAATGGTGTGCAATGCCTCCAGAACGAAGGACCAATACATACAGTGCAGCCCTGTACACAGGAGCCTGGAGCCTCATTAAAGGGCTATTACACTGGGCAAATTTTCCGTGGATCTTCTGTCAAACCACGATTTCCGCTGGCGTGGTTCTCATTTCCGTGGTTTTCTGACGTGTCCACGATCTTCCAAAGCTACGGTAGATTTCACCAAAGGACGACGGTATTACTCACATCATCAGCAATAACAAGAAACAAATGAGAACCACGCCAGCGGAAATCGTGGTTTGATTGAAGATCCACGGAAAATTTGCCCAGTGTAATAGCCCCTTGCGTCTGGTCACGAGTGGGCTCTCAACACTTTTTTCCATTTCCTTAACATCCTTAGTAGTAATTTCTATAATGTTCGTTTTGCTTCGTTTGTCCTGCATGCATACAATATTCCAGAAGCATAATTTTTACTGATCTTCTAAGCATTCTTCCATTCGTCTCTTATTAGATATTTTTGTTGCCATGTATAGGCTACTGGTCTCTTTGATGGGTTTCTTGCATTTAATCTCTGGAGGGTACTAATCTCTTAATAAGCTCTGTTAATGAGTTTCTTATATTAATTTTCATGAGGCATTCTCCTTCCTCTCATAATCCATCATTAGCTATTCCTCCATTCATCTTTATAATTCCTGTCCTCTATTTTTTCTGACATTTCCTTAACCTTTTTTTGAGTGTGTTCCACTTCTCATGCATTTTGTACATTTGTTTTCTTTTTCTGAAGCATCCTCCTTCAGCTCATCAATCCTATTCCTCCATTCGTCTTCATCTTTCCTCAGTTTTTTTGTCATTCTCTGTAATCTAGCTTTCATGTTTCACTCCTTTGATGACCTACATGCATTTTATTACTCAGGAGTATGTTCTATTCACTTATCTCTCCTTATCATTAATCAATTCAACCATATTCTTAGTGTTTTCTTTTTTCCCTTTTCTTTCAAAAGGAGGAAAACTTTCATGGACTTGACAACAGCCTTTGATTAGCTTTTTCATTCAGCATATTTATAAGTGTCTTTAGATGCTGCATCCCCGGTAATCTCATCTTCCTCCCTCAGCCTTCAACCTTGACCCTTAACAACCAGTAAATGGCTTTGCAGCGTGGGGGCACAACCTTTGCTCAACATGATGGACCTTAACAAAATATGGTGTACTAGACAACACCATCCTTTCCTCACATCAACATTGCAAATAACTGAAAAAAGATCTATCCACATCAGTCCATCAACTGCCAATAGGGTTTCATCTTTCTCAGCATCCAGCAATCACATGCAGCCAGTCCAAGAGGGGTGTGTGGCTTGCTTGCGGACTGGCCAATGATATACACTGTATGGGGGGGAGGGAGGGGCTTGTTTTCCATGCTAATGTGAACAGAGTATATCCTGTGATGGCGTTTGCTAATTACACTTCCTGATGCAGCACCGCCAGGACGGGTGTGACTCTGAGGAGGCATGTGAGGAGGCGTGGCGGAGGGGGTGCAACTCCGGTGGGTCAGCGGGGGGTGGCAGCAGCGTGTGTGTGTACCAGGCCTTGGCACAGGCAGCACAGGTGGAGGTGGACAAACTGAGGCAACTTGTTCACCTGCTCAACACCAGGTGAGTTTCTTACCATGCAGGGAATGGAACCGTTATATTTTTTTTAAATAATTCATCTCTTCAACTCAGGGCATGACCAAAATATGGCAGGGCTTTGTATCACAGGTTGGGGTTTGGGCTAGTGATGCTTGATGGGCCAGATGTTATTCCTACACCTACCTAAAACACATTCTAAAAGATAACCCCATTTATAGTAACTTATTCATTAATGGGCAATATTTAAATGAGCATGATATGAGAGCAATCCTGCATTTTTCAATAAAGTGTACTAATCAAATTCATAGACCTGATAAAAAGTCTTGTAAATATAAATTCCCTCACCAAAGTCCATTTAAGCATGATGTTTGAGCATTACTATATTTCCTCATTAAAAAGAGACATTGATGGTCTCTCCCTGCTTGTACAGACTGACTGAGCTGAGTGGGCGAGTGCTGCAAGTGGAGGGGCGGCTGAGGGAGGAGCGGCAGAGGTCGGCCAGCATGGAGCGATGTCTGGAGCGGCGTGGCCTTGAAGCAGGTGGGTGCTCCTTTGTCATGAGCAACACCCACACAACACCTTCCTGTACCTCATCAAATCATAATCTTCCCGAACAGCTTCATACTGAACAGAGAAATTACCGTTGTATCTAAATATCCTGCAAATTAGTAGTGAGCCACCACCCCTTTGACACTTTGGGAAAGACTACAGACATGTCTTTTTATTCCACTGGGCTTTGGTAGGTGAAGAGGGACATAATTCCTACAGTAAAGGTGGCTGAGGATGAAGGCTGGGGCCACATAACTATTCACTCAGATCACCTCTTAAAATGGTCAGACTGTGTTTTCTTTCCACCTCATCTGTATCAGAAACAGGGGCTACCATTGATGACATAGTGATGACCTTTGAGAAGTAATCTTTTCATTGTCCTTGTGTTGGTGCAGGGGAAGGTGTGTCATGCAGGGGCAGCAGCAGGTCTCCGAGGTCAGGCAGCGAGGGCGGCAGCAGGAGGCATATGCCCTCCTTTTTGGCCTGGAGTGAAGCTGCCTCGGAAAATCTGCTCAGGAACAAGTGAGTGCCTGGTGTGTCCTCAGCTGTGTGGGGCATGAGGGGCTCTAGAGACAGAGCAAACATAACCAACTGTTTCTTAGCTGGTTATGTGCTGTTAAGGACTCTCCAGCTGCATTCATTACTTCCACTTGACAATAAATCTGAGATAAGACTTCCAACATCATGACTGTAGGTATCTCAGACATAATCCTCTCTTATAACTTCCTCCAAGAAAGCAGGAATCAGTTTCCAGCCATCCTATTTTATGCTTCTCTGACTGCCTATAATTTATAATAGCCATGCATTTCTTCGTGCTTATCCATTTGTCTTTAGCCTTTTTTCTTCAGCAAGCAAGTGCATCCTACCTGTTAAGAAATTCAATGATCACATTAGTCACAAGTCTTTTGAAATGTCACTTCTATAATTTTCTGATAACTAATTTGAGGTAATAAATTGCTGGAATTAATACATTTCCTTCCAACAGGGTGGACATGGCTCGTGAAGAGATAGAGCTTTTGAGGCAACACATTGATCTACTGCTGCGCATGCGCCAGGAGGACCTCAAAGTGTACGAGTCAACAGTGGACAAGTTCAGGCATACCATAGCATCAGGCAGTCAGTGGTAGACCAGCCTCACCCTAAAAATTCTGCTGTAACTCCAGGCCTTGAATGCTGCATTGTAAATATATACACCCACAGGAATATCAGTGTTAGTCCTGCTGAGTTAGTGGAGTTAAAAACATGATTGTGAATGAATGTATGTGACCCATTGGAGTCCCTGCAGCACGATGTCTTTGTGATGGTAAAAGAGAGGAGACTTGATACTTCAGGGTTTGCGCTGCTGTAAACTCTATTGAACTCAATCGTACCTACACTGTTCCTGAAAGTGGTGTGCTCAGTTGTCAGGTGCCTCATGGTTCTCCCATCAGCCACCCACGCTCATGACCAAACATGGATGGACCAACCGGAGCAGCAAAGTAGTTAGCGACACACAATCATGAGTTGTCTCCCCCCTTTCCCCTTCCTTTTTCCTCTCCATGCCCAAGCTGATTCAGAGCACTAACCTGGAGCACTATACAGGTGGTGTCAATGACTTCCTTTCTCACAGGAATAACTTGCAATTCACCCTAGAAGAGAAAATGGACCACAGTTCATTACTATTGTTTTCTACAACTTTGTACTGATGGTGTGCAAGGATGGATGATTGTGTACATAATGTTTAATCTCCTCAGGGATGAGTGCAGTGGAGGAGGTGTGGTATTATCTTGTATTTTCATAACTCATTGGAGATTCTGTTTGCCAGTAACCAAATCAAAAATCTGCTGTTCACTTTATCACTTCTGATCTGTTCCATCCACTGTATCAAATTCTATGTTAATGTTTGTAAAGTAGTAATGTACAAAGTACATAAATTAATGAGAAAACTGAATACAAAAAATTATATACTGCAATCTATCTTGATTAGGATCACTAAGTTTTGGTGAAAATAATAAAGGAACTTTGAACAAGAACTACTTTATGTTTTACTCACCAGTACCTTGAAACAAGTACATAATAGTAGGAGGCAGGTTTCTGCAGCAGCTGTCTCCCCTAGCTGCCACAACTACTCTACAGATGGTTAGTGACCAATATAAAGAGGGAGTAGATATAAATATATTTATTAATACTAATTTGACAGTAAAAGATTAAGACAACAGATGGCTTGTTAACTTAGAAAAATAAAATGGCCAATGACTCTCAAAATTTCTATGTACTTCAATGTGATGACGATGATGGGAAACATGGTCCTTGGACTAAAAACTAAGCTCCTGGGAAACTGGTTTTCCCTCTGAGGCCAAGCCTGTGACATAACCTTTGTGATAACTGAGTGGTGTTCCTCCAGGCACTGAGCCTAAAATGAACAGTGGCTATCAAACAAGAAACTGGGAATCCTCAAAATAATTAGTCAGGTAATGAGTCACCAGATGTAACGACTTATGTATTAATGAAAGGCTGCTGCAAAGGCAAGGTTTGAGATGCTAAGTCTTGCTTTGCTTATGCTAAGGTTCTGGTCAGGCATTTTCATTACCATGTATCAACCTGTCTTTTGTAAGGAAAAAATATATACTATATATATATCATTTGGGCTTCAGTATATAAAACTAAACAATGAAGTATTTCCTAACAAACATAATTGCAGTTATGTAGTCAGTGAACAGGAGGGCTTAGTATGTATATGAAACCTTCCATAAATACTATTTATTACTACTCTCACTTACTCTTTGCCACAGATAATACTAAATTATAATTAGTGGCAGTAACAAGTGACTTAGAGTGCAATGATCCTTACCTAGGAAATCTACCACACTAGACAAGCAAGCAGAAAGTAGTTAAGATGCTGACAACCAACACCTGCGCCCCAGCACGGTTCAGTGACTCAGCAATGCTGGGAAGTGCAGCAACTGAAGCTGGATAAATGGTGAGTGGTGCTGGGGATATTCTTTCTCCCTTGAGGTGGAATTCTGAGATCTTTTACTTACAAAATTTATCAAACTAAACTCTTGAATTTTGTTTGGCAAGAAAGAGCTCACTTCAACAAATATAGTGCTTGTATTCTTGTTGTTTGTTGCTTACAAAGCATATCTGAAGATTTTGACATCAGAAAATGTTCCAGATTTCCTAAGATGCAGGATGTACTACAACCTGTGCAACAAAATGAACTGCACTAACATACCTCCTTAAATAATTTATGTAGATCAATATGCACAACCACCTCCTTTAATGGTGATCAATGTATACCAATGACTACACTCACAAGCACAAACATAGTGTGGTCCCACTTAAGTTAAATTTTACTTTTTTTGTAGAGATCATCAATGCTTTAAGCCTACAGCCCATTAGGCCTCATTTGAGCTTCAAGGACACCATCAGTTCTTAGCTGCCCAACAGGCATACCCACAACAATACTTTCTTGGTGGCCAATAAGACAATACTTTGGAAAGCTTAACTCCAAAGATGTGGCTCCAGGACTTTCAAATGTTACATTAAATTTATTAGTGATGAAAGTTAAAGCTATTAGCATTGCAATACCAGAGGATTGTTTATACTCGACCAAGTCCCTCAAGCAGACCTTACTTAAAACTATGGTATTAGGCTGAGGATTAAATTTTCCCTCAACCCTGCTCTAAGTAGCTGAGTTAAGGTGAAATACCTGTGGTAAAAACTTTCATGTCAATAATACCAAAATCATTACCTGTCTTCAATTTACAATACTTGGTCATCTGGCTGTTATACATTCACAAGGCCTGACTGGATTAGGTCACTTTAATTTATCTTTGCCACTAGTCCACTTTACTTCATAACACATGAACTCACACATTTCAAAGGCAAAGTGTTACCATGGCAAAAATATTAACATCTACTGTCAAAGGCAAAAAACATATTTAAGATTATTGCAATCTTGTACCAAATGTCAAAAGCAAAACTTGAGAATAAAAGACTAAAACTGTCACATCACTGGAAAGATCTAGCTTCTCTTTAAATACCTATTGCAACAGATTGAAAAACACTTCCAGTATTGCATCAGCTGTGCCACAAAAAATATTCTGACAGTGCATTACGACTCACAGGAACCAAAGGCTTGATTTGAATCCTCAATTACATCTTATCCTACAGAAAGACTCATTTTATAGTTAGTATTGTTCACTTAACATCAATCTGAATATCAGATATAAGGATGTATAAATAGATGCTACTTATCAATTTTAGTCTGTCTAGTGTACTTTAGCTTCACAGGTATAAAATTATCAAATATCTTGGAAGCAATTTCATTGCTTGTATCCATCCATGACCCTAAGACTTTCCAATGCTTTTATTACAAAGCATGAAAACATTCATACTAAAATAACTCCCTCACATTACAAAACCACTTTGGGAAAGGCCCTTGCACATACTGTAAAAATAACATCATCAAGGATCAAGTCTGGAGTTTACTATGGGAAAGGGAAGGGTCAATTTTGGGTTGATATCTTATACATACAAGCCATAAAACATCTGAGAATCAAAACAACAGCCTGAGAGGGAGAGAGGAAAGGAGATATCACTGAACGATACCCACACAAATTTTGCACTTCAAGGTGGCACAGACAGCCTTCATGAACACAACTCATAATCTCTTTAGTGTCCGTTTTTTGTCTTTCAAAAGCTTTTTCCGATCAGCAGAAATTTTCTTATCAGAAGCGTGTTTCTTTGCTTGGGGGCCATCTTGGTTTGACCCTTCACCACTGGTCTCTCCCTTGGTCACTTTTGGACCCTGTAAATAAATGGGTAAATCACTGACCTTACCCATTACTTTGTCCAGGTCAAGCTCTAGAGGAAAGTAATATTATGTAGGCTAATATGTTAAACTTACCCATGAGGAGATACAAAAAGGTCCAGCATAACAGAGGGAAATAGTTCCATGAGTTTCTACTTAATATCTGATGAGGCAAGTTTAGTAAATGGATAAGAAATGTTTTTTTAGAATAAACTCTGACCCTCTCAATGTGAGGCTTCATTGAAAATATAAACCTGTATAAGTGTTTTTGCTAATGCCCAATGCAGTAAAACACTGGTATGTCAAGGTTGAACACTATCAAAAAGATTATACATTTGAGTATTCTACACTCATTCAAGTTATCTCCCCAGTCTCTAAAGCACAACACCAAAAGTGGGGATCTTTAGCTAGTCCTTCTGATACATTTTGATATATGGTTGATTATCATAGGCATGGTGCCAAATCAACCCTGAATTTCTCTGAAAGTCGCATTAATTCACAGTGGTAGTATATAAAATTATGTACTTGAAAATGCAGCAAACCCTCGCTTTTAAGGACCTCAATATAACGTATTTCAGCTCATAAACATTTTGGGCCAGTTTAGTATATGCTTAGGTTTACCAAATAAGTTCAATAAATATGGGGTTCAGTTCAATGGTGGGCCAACTGAACATGTACACGTACATCATCATCATCTCATCAATGCCTGCTCCTAGGAGCTCCCACCAGGGGATGGCCACGGCAGAAGAGTTTCCACCTCTCTCTATCCACACACTCCCTCCTTGCCTGCTCAAAGTTTCTCAAGGATCTTTCACCCCTCTCCCTGACATACTCCTGCACCCTATCTCTCCATTTCACTGGAAGTCGTCCTCTAACATTCCCTCCCTCTATCTCACTCACATACACCCTCCTGGTCATCTCACTCTCCTCTATTCGCTCCATGTGACCAAACTACTTCACTTCTTCCACCACTCCACACTTCCTTTCACCCACGTGACACATTCCAAAACATTCATACACACTTTCATTACTCATTCCATCCATTCTACTCACACCACATGCACTCCTCAAATAACTCATTTCCACTGCCTGCACTCTAGACCTCTGACTTTCATTCCAGGCCGATGTTTCACTTGCATATGTGAGGGTTGGTACTATTACTGTATTTCTCAAATCCCTCTTTACGTCCATGCTCACATTTCTGCCATTCATGATACACCCAAAGACCCCACCACCTTTCTTCCTTGCAATGCCCTTTCTCTTGTCTCACCTTCTGTACAACCATGCTTACACTTAACTGATCCAAGGTAGTTAAACTCATTAACCTCCTCCATTTCTTCACCATTCAAAATTATTTTGCATTCTTTTTCACATTCAATTCCCACTCTGTATAGGCATACAAAATCCACAACCTCACTCACTTCTACTCCGCTTTTGTTGACATTTACAGTACTTTCAGCTTTCTCCTTTTAACCTGGTAGCAGCGACAGGCCAAATTTGTGCCATGATATAACCCCCCCAAAAAAGATGATATATAATCTGATCACAAATGCTTTGATATAATATTATGAAATGGTTTGTGTGAGGGGTGATTTTTTCTAATTTTTCTTGCTTGGAGGGACCATTAAGAAACATGATCCCCGCTCCTGCCGGGTTAAATACACTATCAAAAACACTGAACAAATTTTGTAAGTCACTTTCATTTTCTGCAATGAGCACTGTGTCATCAGCAAATAAGATTGAATTCAGCACCCACTTCCTTCCCTCAGCATACATTTTTACTCCAACTTCCCCAACTTTGCCCTTCACTTCTCTCATAACACCATCCATATAAATATTGAACAACCATGGTGACATGACACACCCCTGCCTCAAGCCCACTTTTGTTAACTTGTTTCTCCACTAATTCTGAGACACGTGGATTGATCCTCATAGAAAGATTTTATTGCATTAAGCAGTTTTCCTCCCACACCATATATCTTTAAAACATCCCACAATCCCAGCCAATTGACTCTGTCATAAGCTTCCTCTAGATCCATGAAGGCCGCAAATAGTTTTTTTTCCATTAGCTATGTAGTTGGGCAAGTGAACTACCTCCAGATTTCTGTAACTATGCATTGTATTGAAAATCTAAGCATATCAATGAGAAGGCAAATACTATAAACTGGCTTATTATCACTGCAATTTCGCATTCTGATTGAGTAAACACAATACAAAATTTTCTATATGGGGAATTATATCTTACCATCATATATCACTTGAAGGTTCTGACAGATAACTGGGCAAGAAGCAATTCACCATATTCTGGTAACATGCAAAGGACAGCTGTTTCATATAAGGGGGTTTGGTTGTGAAGGAGATGGTGAGGGGGAGAGAACAAGGACAGCTCATCATATGACAAAGACTAATTAAAATAAGATAAAATAATGTGGAATAGTACTGGAACATGAATTGTGGGCAGGAGATTCAAAACTGACTGTGAATTGTTGTGAGCATTCAGTAGCGTGATCCCAGGGTCTCGCGCCATTGCTGTGATCACATAGCAGCCAACAGGCGATTAGATGCAGTTATCCAGAGAAGATGCAACTCTTAACTTTGACTACACCTTCACATTAATATACATACGAGGCGCCACGTGCAATGTTGGGGTAAGTGCCAGTTTTTAAAAACCTCAGAAATCGCAGTTGAAGTTTTTGCAACTTCAAATTGCAATTTTTTTGTTGGTTTTAATGCTAGAATCATCATTTTGATACCAAAATGAAGCTGATGTAAAGACAAAACTGCCCGTGTTATGTACGAAGCGAGGGAAAAAAGAAAAAAGCAAAAAAAAAAAAAAACGGGGTTTTGAAAAAAGAAAATCCACCAGATTTTTTTTTTTTAACTCGTATTGTGATTTACTGGGATTTAGAGCAGTCAGGAGTTGGAAGATAATGCAAATTGTTGTAATCAATGTAGCTAATCATGTTCACTCAGAAAGAACTAGTTATAAATTGTCACTAGTCAATTATAAAAAGTACAACAAACAAAAGTGCATTAAGTCAGCTATTGAATATCAAAAAAAGTTAGAAATTGTACGAAAAATTAATTAGATCAGCTAGACATGGCAACTGCGTCACTTCCACCCAGAGCCCACTGGGGACTCGCACCATTACTCCACGCCAGCATGCCCACCCTACCTCGCACGGACCATACGTCTGAGTGAGATATGTTTTTCCCGAGACTTTTTACCCTATTTCCAGTGTTGATTTGGGGTAAACGACTTGCTTGGATAAAAGAGGAAGGGTCAAAAGAGTATTATATAATCGTAACTCCAAACCCACGTGGTTGGCGCTTACCCCAATATTGCATGCGGCGCCTCATATAGCTGTTGTCCAGAGTATCATAAAAAACCTATTAAATCTGTCCTGAATAAATTTACACTGATATGCAGTTGCTCAAAGCGTTATAATAATCCTACCAAGTCAGTCCAAACATTGCTTACACCTTCACATTCATATAAATGCAATTGTTCAGAGTATAATGAGGATAGGTCTAAGTCAGTCCTAACCATGGCATTACCTTCACAATGATAAAGGTACAGTTGGTGCCCAGAGTATCATAAACAAGCTGCCAAGTCTGTCCCAACTTTGATTACACCTTCACACTGAAGTCAGACAAGCTTTGAAATTTGGTTCCACTAAAAAGGGGGAAGTTCATGTCAGCCAAGGTAAAAAGAATGTGAGGAGCAGTTCTGTATCAGTTACCAGCATCAACAACACAATGTATTACAGGAAAATTATGTTCCTGTGCAGTGTGCAAGTTACTGCAGGGTATATGACAGGTGAGAGGAAAAAGTTAGAGGTTTAGATATGTGATGAAACTGAAAATTAATGAGTGTAGAGAAGAAAACACAGATGAGGTTTGGGTGTATGGTGAGAGTGAGAATTAGTGAATGCAGAGAGGAAAATGAATTTGTTTAGGCATATGATGAGACGGTAAAATTAGTGATTGAGGAGAATAGAATAATTAATGTTCTAAAATGTAATGAGACTGAAATAAGCGTACAGAAAATGGATTAAGATGAGATTTAGGCACATGATGAACTGATAAAGATTGAGTTCAGAAAAGTAGCACATGAAGGTCAGAGTGACCCATATGAAGTATATGGGAGACTGACAGGACTGATGGTTGAGGGGAACACTTAATATAATATGGGAGGAGGAGGAGGACAAGAATAATAGAATATGTATATGAACAAGGAGCACCAGGGCTTATTCTGCCTACTTCAAATATAACAAGGCATCAAACTATAGGTGTTACTCAATAGTACTCATTCTGAAAGACTTTACACATGCTTATAAGTGTTATCCTTTACTACTACCTTTCTCACCCTATTGCCCTCATCCATCCTCTCCTCATAGCATAGGAGGATATGCAATTGTTTTTGTCTTTAGTCTTGAGGTGTTTTGTCTGATGAGCCACAAAACACATTTCCTGCACTGAATAAGAGGAGCATGGACAAGAGTGCAGATTCAGAAGGAAAATTATCCAGAAATCTAAACTATAAAAGGATGTCACTAATAGGATACCATTAGACAAGAGTCAGGAAAAAGAGGAGTAGAAATTACGTACTGAAGAAAATTTACAGGAAATCTAAAAAGAAAAACACAGGAAATGGGACTTGAATTAGCAGGATTACTCACTTGTGCGTGGATTTCTGTGATCATCTTTGCTCTGGCGGCATAGTCATCATAGGCCTCCAGCAGTAGCTTCCCCGCCTCTTCGTTCAGGGCAGACTCAGCATTGGGGACAATGAGCAGGCACTTGATTACCTGGAGTAAGTGTGGCAGGAGTTAATTGTGAGCTGGAAAGATTACCTGCAGCATGAGCAGTATATTGAACACTAACCCAAGAAGAAAATGTTTGTGTGTATTTTTATCATGTACAGTCGATATCTATACATATGCTTGTTTTGTTGAAAAAATCTTTCAGGAAGTGTTGGTAAAGCAATAGAAGTATAACGATCCTCTTTCACAGACATACTTTTTGCAATTTTGTGCCTTCATGTTTTTCTTTAACTCTACATATTCAATCACCAACTTGAAGAGAAAAAGTTAGCCAAGTTAATAACACTGAAACTGTAGAAATGTTATGAGTGCTACTGCAGCAACTCCAGATTCAAAACTATATGAACATCAGTTGTTTGAGTCAAATAACCAGGCTACTAACACTAAAACTGGGGAAGAGTTGTAACTGCTAACCCAGTGAGTGATGAAAAATATGTGAAGAGATTTACATACATGGACAGACTCACTACTCACCAAGAGGACATGCCTAATACCGAGGTCAGCCTTCCAATCCTTCTTCAGGGTATTGACGCAGATCTCGCCATTGGAGGCAACGTTGGGGTGAAAGATCTTTGTGAGGAAGTACCCCTTGGGAGGTGCACTGGGGAAGTCCTTTCCAAGGGCCAACTTGACCCGGAACAATCCCCCTGCATATGGGGTGCCCGCTGTGGGAAGCACGAGTAGTTGTAAAAGGCAGCAGAAATAACTGTAATGGCTAAATGGGTAGTAAGGCAGTAAAAATGAGTGAAAGGGGCTTTGATTAATTACTATGAAGACAATGATGGAAAGGTGCAAGAACACACACACGAGAGATAAAGAAGCAAGTGAGGGAGCAAGCAAGAGAGGGAGAGGTTTGGGCATGTGATGAGACTGAAAATTAGTGACTGAAAAGAGTGCAGAGCTTATATTTTGCAATGTAATTACACTGAAATAGGAGTATCTGAAAAGGCATATCTGAAAAGGATGACTGAGGAAAACAGATGAAGACCCATTAATCTACAGTATATAATGAAACAAATTCAACAACTTTGTATGGTACCTGCTGTAATCTAATGCAGCTGTACAAACCAAGAGAGGCATGTGAGGTTATATATATATATATATATATATATATATATATATATATATATATATATATATATATATATATATATATATATATATATATATATATATATATATATATCACACATTTATGACTGAACTACAATAGAATAGCAATCAAAACCTTTAACTGTTGAATAGTGAAGGAGAACATGAAACGATTACTCAATACAAATATTAGACAAGAAGCAGGAATAAAGTACTGATGTAAAAGTAATATCAACACCAAAAGGGCACTCACCTGGGCCTGCGATGGTGGCCTGGATGTCCGTGATGTCCTCGTCATTCATGTGCACTTTAATCCCCTCCGGCGGGCCCTTCACTAACTCCGTCACCTCTTTCAGCACACCACGCAGGATTTGGGGGGACAGGTTCTCCACATTGCTGGTCTAAAATGCAAAGGATGTGACTTGAGTTTGATACAGATGCTTTATTAGAAGAGTACTACAAAATATGCTTTCTTCTACTGCCACCTCTTTCAGCACCCCATACAAGATTTTTTTTTGGGGGGTGGGGTGGGGGGGTTCTCCACATTGCTGGTCTAAAATGCAAAGAATGTGACTTGAGTTTGATACAGATGCTTTATTAGGAGAGTACAAAATATGCTTTCTTCTACTGCCACCTCTTTCAGCACCCCATACAAGATTTGGTGGGGCAGATTCTCCACATTGCTGGTCTAAAATGCAAAGGATGTGACTCGCTGGATATGGATACTTTTTTATAAGAGTACAAAACATGCGTTCTTCCACTGTACTACTTCTACTGCCACCTCTTTCTGCACCCTATACAAGATTTGGCAGGGCAGGTTCTCCACACTATTGGTCTAAAATGCAAAGGATATGACTCTAGTTTGATATGGCTACTTTTTTTATAAGGGTACATAACATTTTCCTTCTACTGTAAAGAGAGGATACCGTATGAACATATAGAAGCCTGTTAATCTGAGTATTTCTTTTTAATAATTTCCAGCACTTTGGATTTCAGAAAATAGTTTCTTCTTAGGTTGTATAATTTATTGCTTTCAAGAACTTAGAATTGTTTTTGGGGGTTATTATTTCCTACCCTCAACAATTCGCTTTTATGGGGGTTGGAGGGTTATAATTTCCTGTTTGCATGAATTTGTACTGTTGAATTTTCTGACCAGTGGAATTCCAATGAACAAACTCTTAACTACAAGATACAAAAATTATTGACAACCTGAATACATATATACTTAAAAAATGGTCTATGTTCAGTGTTTGACTTGACTGCCTAAAGAGCACAAAGTAAGTATATGGGAGAAGATAACATTAATCAACCTCACAATAAGTTGAACACCATCAAGAGAGGTAGCTTTGCCAATAAAACAAATATGTAGCTGTGAAATTATACTGACTACATGATAATTTTACAAGTACAGTTTTGCAAATCAATGAAAGACCTCTTAATCCAGTTCAGTTTAGAAAAGACTAGGATGGAATAATCATTAGTTTTTCTTCTTTTTTTTTCTGGCTGACCCACTTTCACTTGGATCCATCTGAACCCTGTGACCACCTCTGCAGTGCCTATGAGTCACCTTGTGTGAATACTTTTAGAACAGCCCACCTTCCCTTCTATCTAATTGCTCCCAATCGCTACATAGAGTATCAGGTTACTTACAAGAAACTCACAGCTATTCTCCTATTACCTCTTTCTTCAGACTAGGACTGTGAGAACTTCCCCTGAAGTCCCAACACAGGGCCCCTCTACACTTCAGGCAGTCAAAAGCAAACACCAGGGGCAGAGCTTTATGGCCACAATCATTTTTCATCATGCTATTCAACCAGTATCATATCCCTGCAGGGCATATATAGGCCACCCAAAAATACCCACTCATTTTAATTTTGAGCCTCTAGTTTCCCGTTCAGATGTAAATGTAAGTAGAGTGCATTACTGTGAAGTATATCCTGTTGTATTATCACTGCATTCATATTAGACATGTACAGGGATGGCTACTCTCCACATAAAAGGGTCAAATATTTGTGCCTTCTGAATGGTTGGTGCCTCACCAAAGACATTATCCTGGTGAAGGGTTGGCCTAGCCTTGAGATCATTATATCATTAAAACCCACACACCATTCACATGTATTTTTCTTTACTTTATCAGAGGAAGGAAACGAAAGAAAGGTCCTTATCTGCTTCATTTATCAAAAACCATGACACTGGCATCCAGTTTAGGAAGGAAAATACAACTCATATCCTGTCTGCCAATGTTCTCATTCACATGAAGTAGATTAGGACAGGTACCATACCTCACTAGCGTAAG
This sequence comes from Eriocheir sinensis, assembly GCF_024679095.1. Taxonomy (NCBI): domain Eukaryota; kingdom Metazoa; phylum Arthropoda; class Malacostraca; order Decapoda; family Varunidae; genus Eriocheir; species Eriocheir sinensis. The sequence continues at coordinate 5,093,674 of NC_066533.1, forward strand.
TGACCTATGTGGCATGAATCATACATACAAAAACTAAAAATTCATGTAATTGTCTATCCATTCCTACTAACATTTGCTCTGTCTTAGTTCCCTTAAAGGATCAGCCATTTGCTTCCAAAGTGCCTGTCATTACATACTCCAATGTTCAAACCCTCCCTCCCTCCTCTCTGATTTAGTAATCTTCTTTTTTTCATTCCCACTTCAGTCTATATAGTTATGTTTCCTTTAACTTTATTTTTTATTTTTTATCCAAGACAAGCACAGACCTAGCTAGGGAACCCATCATAATGGTTCCCATATGTTCAATACTGATGACCCAGTTAGGACACACTGGGCCAACCTGCTCGTGACCTCTGATGAGCACTGTCCTTGTGATCTGCTGGAGGTTTGTTGCAGTCCTAACCCTGCAGACCTTACACCTATGTTATGTTCTCCAATAGATGTGTCTAGCCAAACATGAACATGCCACTAGCTATGCGATGTGTAGGCAATGCTTGGCAAATAAACTAATGCACTGTACACCCATACGCGGGGAGTTAGCAAATCAACACAATACTACATTTTATAACCTTTGGTTATAAAGACAAGTAGACAAACATACCAATCCAAAAAAACTGATCTTAGCCCAACTCTATCAAAGATCAATCTTGACTAGCTTTGGATCAACCTTCAATGTAGGCCTAACCCAATCAAGATAACCTGTCAAAAACTGAATGCTCATTATATTCATAATATTAATCATGCATAGGGCCAGCTGCCAGCCTGTAGCCATGTATATGGTTAAGCATTATGTGACCAGGACAGAATAGTTTATGAAAATTGGCCATATCTGAAAAAACTGCTGATATGCAAAAACAGATTTGTCAAATAAATAAATAAATAAATAAATGAAAATACATAAATGCATAAAAATCTATAGGGTAATTTGTTTACTACCCCTATCATACTACATCGATCTAGACATACACCTTGCCCTACTTTTATGTTCATGCAGCATTCAAGTCCACCTGTAACTGTCTTGGTGCATCAAATTATTGTACACCTGACTAGCACATCAATCATGTGTTGGGCCACTTGCTCCCCCTGGCTAGTTTAATGCTGCCAGGAGGGAAGCTTCTCCACACCAATGGACAATACAGTGAAACTCATAAACTAGTGTCCATCTAATAGTTTAATGACCTTTCATTGGGGTAAGGGATGGGTGGAACAAATTAAGCTGATAGTTAATACGCATACAATAAAGTTTCACTTGTGAGATAGATCTATGAATTGGGAGGGAGGATGGTAATTAACCGACTATCAGGAGCTACCAAGTGTAAGCCAACAAGCCTCTTGTTAGTCTGCTTTTATCCTCCTGGTGATAAGACAGGTACGGTAGTTAGCATTACCTGGCTACACTAACCAAACCTGTAGGGTTGTGAGCTCACCTGTTCCATGGAAAAACTCTATATAAGTACTACTGCAATCACCTCGGAACACCTGGACAACACCTGAGATTAGACCCATGAGCAACACCAATCGTAAAACTTTGGGAAAAAATGAAATGGGGAGACAACTTTGACAAAAAATATATAAACAAACAAGCAGAACAGGAGCTAAACTGCACTACCACACAACAGTAAAATTCCAAAATTACACCCACTTCAAGGTAGCAGACCAGACTCCAACCACGCAAAACAAACCTAACGAATACTAACTAACCTATCACCACGGAGAACAGTAACCTATCGCTGCTTAATAAGTTATTTGAATTTCACACGAGTAATTTACAATAGAAATGGTTATGACTGGCATGTTAAAATTATTAGAGGAAAGATATCAGCCCCGACTAATACCCTATCTGACTGTACATGACCACCACTGAAACAACCTAATGGAATAAATAAGGTATGTGCAGAGATAGATAGATAAATTTAAAGTATATATAGGAAAAATAAATAATTATATACCTAACACCACCGTCACCTTCACACACCTGGCTGCCCCCCAACACACCCACGTAAAAAATTATGATGTGAAGGTGGAAAATAAATAAAAACACAGGAAATTATTAGGGAAAAAATAGAAAATAAAATAGGTATCATTTCAGAACATACCTATTCTCACAGTCCACTTCAAACACCTGGCTACCCACCACAAACCCAGGTAGATAATGAGAGCGTAGTAAGGTGAAAAATAAAGGAAAAACTTGGGAAATATTAGTGAAAAAATAGAAAAAAAATAATTGGTATCACCCCAGAACATACCTATTACTACTGTCCCTTACATACACCTGGCTGCCCCCCCCCCTCCCCCCCCAGAGGATGGCCCCACACACCCAGGTAGATAATTAAGATATGGTAAGGTGAAAAACTATGGACAAAACACGGGAAATAATAAGGGAAAAAATAGAAAAAAAATCATTAACGCCTATTATGTTACGTTGGGTCATGTCACTTGGGCTCACGGTGGTAGAGGTGGTGGTGGTGGTGACCTGACCTGCCCTCCCCTCCCCCTTCTGGTGCTGTCCTCAACATTCCCAGGGGCAGGCAGGGGGCGGGGGGCACTTCTAATCACCCAGGGTCATTCCTAAACTGACCTAACTTCGAATAACCCCGATATAACGTAACACCCATGGCCTAGGCCTCCACGTCCCTCCCTTAGGCCTACCCTCCCTTCTTTCATCCTCCCCTGCCATGTATTCCCTTGCCCTGCCGTATATTCCCTTAATCTCCCCAGGCCTCGCAGGACAGACAGTTCCCCTGACTCCTTGACGCAGAAGGAGCGCGTCAAGAAAGCCCCACCAGGCCCCCACAGGTGAGCTCCCCCAGGTGTGCAGCCCCTCAGCCCCTTCACCAGCCCTCCCCCGTTACTCACCGAGGCCATGGCGGTGGGTGCGGCCCCTCAGTGCACTATTTGGAGTATTAGTTGGTCGCCCGAGCAGCCCGAGGGACGCAGCCAGGCCTCTCGTTGGCTCTGTGGGGACTGGCAGCGAGACATTCGAAATCCACCAATGGCAGGCCGAGGCGCCGCGCATGTGCTCAACCCACAACACGCGCGGCTTTTGAACTGGTCCTGTCCCCGCCTGCACCTGTGTGTGTGTGTGTGTGTGTGTGTGTACTGGGGGGGATGTGCTGGGTGTGTGTGCTGGGGGGATGTGCTGGGTGTGTGTACTGGGTGTGTGTGCTGGGGGAATGTGCTGGGTGTGTGTACTGGGGATGTGTGCTGGGTGTGTGTGCTGGGGGGATGTGCTGGGTGTGTGTGTGCTGGGTGTGTGTGCTGGGTGTGTGTGTGATGGGTGTGTGCTGGGGGGACGTGCTGGGTGTGTGTGTGCTGGGTGTGTGTGCTGGGGGGATGTGCTGGGGTGTGTTCTGGGTGTGTGTGGGTGTGTGTGCTGGTGGAAGTTCTGGTTGTGTGTACTGTGGATGTGTGCTGGGTGTGTGTGCTGGGGGTATGTGCTGGGTGTGTGTGTGCTGGGTGTGTGTGTGCTGGGTGTGTGTGCTGGATGTGTGTGCTGTGGGGATGTGCTGGGTGTGTGTGCTGGGTGTGTGTGCTGGGGGGACGTGCTGGGTGTGTGTGTGTGCTGGGTGTGTGTGCTGGGGGGATGTGCTGGGGTGTGTTCTGGGTGTGTGCTGGGGGATGTGCTGGTTGTGTGTGCTGGGGTGTGTGTGCTGGGGGGATGTGCTGTGGTATTATATATAGTGTGTTGTCTTATGGGAGGGTGGAATGATGGGAACGATGTGGTAGTTTGTTGCTGTTGCTGTTATCTGAAATGGACTGATGATGATGATGATGATAATGATAATGATGAAGAAGAGGAGGAGGAGGAGAAGGAGGGGATGGAGGAAAACAACAACAACAACAACAACAACAACAACAATAATAATAATAATAATAATAATAATAATAATAATAATAGTAATGATAACCAGAGACTGTTGAATAAAGTCAGGGCTCATGGGATAAGAGGGAAGGTATTTGATTAGATTAAGGCGTGGATTAGCGACAGGAAACAGAGGCTTACCATTAACGGTAGAAAATCCGAATGGGGTAATGTTACCAGTGGGGTTTCTCAAGTTCAGTTTTAGGCCCGCTTTTATTAATTATCTACATCAATGACATAGACAATGGGATAACTAGTGACATAGGTAAATTTGCAGATGACACCAAAATAGGACGCACTATTAGGACAGGGGAGGATGCTAGAGCACTGCAGGAGGATCTCAACAAACTGTCAGCTTGGTCAGAAAAATGGCAGATAAATTTTAACATCACCAAGTGTAGCGTACTTAGTGAAGGAACACGCAACCCATTACACGGGTATAGTTTAGACTCCACAGCGATAGGCAGATCAGAGTGTGAAAGGGATTTGGGAGTGTTAGTGAACTCTGACCTAAAACTAAGGAAGCAATGTATAGGTGCAAGGAATAGGGCTAACAGGGTATTAGGCTTTATTAACAGGACGGTAACCAACAGGAGTGCAGAGGTCCTTCTTAGACTCTATTTAGCGTTAGTTAGGCCACACTTAGATTATGCCGTCCAGTTTTGGTGCCCACACTACAGAATGGACATCAACTTGCTAGAATCAGTTCAGAGGAGGATGACCAAGATGATTCAGGGGCTAAGGAACCTCCCATATCAAAATAGGCTGAAACATCTAAACTTACATTCACTAGAAAGACGAAGAGTGCGAGGAGCTCTGATAGAAGTATTCAAATGGGTCAAGGGTTACAACAAAGGGGATATAAGTAAAGTACTAAGAATTAGTCAGCAGGATAGAGCACGCAGTAATGGATTTAAATTAGAAAAGTATAGATTTAGGAGATATATAGGCAAGCATTGGTTTAGTAATAGGGTGGTGGGGGAATGGAATAGACTCAGCAATCACATAGTTAGTATAGGGACGATAGCTTGTTTTAAGAGTAGACTGGATAACTACATGGACGAGGATGACAGGTGGCAGTGAGGTGTGGGTGCAGTAAGGAGACAGGGTACTGGAGCGTACGCCCGTACCGAAGGTAAACGAGGATCAAGCCTCTATCTGTAACCCCTGAAACTACACCTCACCCACCGTGAGTAGTTGGGGGATTCTGGAGATGCCCTGTGTAGGCCACTCGGCTTCTTGCAGTTTCCCAATGTTCTTATGTTATAATAATAATAATAATAATAATAATAATAATAATAATAATAATAATAATAGAAGTAATTATGGTGAATTTGTTTCGCCCTGACACATGCAAACAGGAGAAAATAAACAAAAATATACTAAAAATCAAATCAAAGCGGTTTCATACTAATTGGCGTGATACTAGTGAAACAATTGTACATTATCTATACAGCATGTCTCTCCATACTCTACACAAGCAGGAGGCCCAGCCACTCGTGTCATATAGAATTATAGATCCACCCATATGACAAAACGCTCAGCCTGATGGAGGGGATGATGCAGTCCTCAGATTACTCAACCCTATTCTTCACAATGTACCTACAATGTCGACGAAGTGGACTCACACAGTTCATCCCATGCCCGGTGAACGCAGGAATGTAACCGTTGTAGTTGGGTAGCCTCAGCAGCCTCTTTAAGATGTCGTTGCGATAAACACTAAGTGGGTTCAGCGAGGTCACCAGGGAGACTCCTTGGAGGCATCCTGGCCGCAGCGAGGGGCAGAGGAGAAAAGCAGTGGTTCGTGAATGATTCCAACGTCACCTCCGGGCTGCACGAGGATAATATCCCCGACAACATATTCCCAATGACCGAGTTTAGTTGTTGTTTGCTTCTTTGCCATCATCATCCACATAATCATCTGTCATTTCCTGATTGATAACATGACCCAAGTTTGTGAATCTATCCACAAATGTAAGTGAACACCCATGCACTGAGCCGGGCAGCAGTAGGTTTTTTATAGTTCACCTTAAGGTGTGCCGATGGTCCATGCACTGTCTTCGTGGTGTTATGGGCAATATCTTACCTGGCAGCACACACCTCACACACACTAATAAGGAGTCCTACAAACCATCCACAGTGGGTGCCAGCAGATCTCCGTCGTCAACGTAACTAATAATAGTATCTAATAGTTATAATAATAGTACGGCACTGACTTGACCCTTCCTCCGTAAACCAGACAGAATAAAATAAGATCTGTTGTTTTACCTACGACCGTATTGATAATGATAATAATCTATCTTCTCAAACCCTTTCCGTATGAGCTACTAACTATCGGTAATAATAATATCAACAGCAACAACAACAACAACAACAGCAGTAGCTACAACGACAACAACAACAACAACAACAACAACAACAGCGGCAACAACAACAACAACAACAACAACAACAACAACAACAACAACAACAACAACAACAACAACAACAACAACAACAACAACAACAACGACGACGACAACAACAACAACAACAACAACAACAACAATGACGACGACAACAACAACTTAGTGAATAATGATATCGGTAATAATAATATCAATAACAATAACAACAACAACAACGACGACGACAACAACAACAACAACAACAACAACAGCAACGACGACGACAATGACGACGACAACTTAGTGAATAATGATATCGGTAATAACAACAACAACAACAACCTCATGTCTCTCTACCGGACTGAGTCAAGCTAGTATTAGCCTGCCTTTTAAATCGCGTCATCATAATATAAACCTAATGTCTAGGTATTCTAATAGAAACCAAACCGACTGACTTTGTTACGCGAGACATTCCATTCATCGTCTGTTTTGTAAGAAAAGACAAGTTAATTTCCTTACAGCTGCTTCGCTTCTCATTACACTGTCTTGTGTTTAGCTGATGTTATTTTTTCATCCATGTCGACTTTATTTTGTTGCAGTTGTTGTTATACAGGGTTTGCATTGGATAACCATGTATCTCGTTTCCTTAGTCTTTACGGATTGATAACATTATTCTTTAGGTCTTTTAATAGTGATCATGTGTGCTTATATTAGTGGTTCTAAAACTTGGGGGCGCGCCCCCCTAGGGAGGCATTATTAATTTCCATGGGGGGCGCGAACCCTGGAGGAAAAGTTGGAATTTCTGTTATTTGAGTATTTGTCATCTTTTTAAGAGCGTGGCCTAATATTGAGAAGTTTATGAAAAAGTGGAATATTATCGCCTGTATTAACTTAAATTTTTTATAGTCTAGTAGTTAGGCTTACCTATGTTAATAAACAATACACCTAGCACATCTATGTAAGCTGGGCAGGCATGGAAAGGACAAATTGCTAGGGAGGGCGTAGTAGTAACGTCTGGCTTATATCATGAGAAAATTTATAGACTATATATTTTGTAACTGTGGTAAATATTTCTATCAATCCGTCTATTTACCTATCAGTCTATCTATTTATCTATCAATGAATCAGTCTACCTATTTATCTATCAATCAATCAATCAATCAACCAATTTATCTATCACTCAATTTATCTTTCTATATGTATGTATGTTTGTGATGCATATGTATGGTATTTGTATATATTGTAATGCTAAGGTCAGTAAATCTATCTTTCTATCTATCTATTTAAGTGTATGCTCGTCTGTGTGTGTGTGTGGGGAACCAGCCTCTTCTCTCGTAGGAGGTGGGCGTGGTTCTGCAGGTGGAGGTGGTGATGGCGTGGATGGATTACACATGCTACTCGTCACGGTGGAGCTGCAGGAGTGATAACAGTGATAAGGGGCATGCATTAAGCCATTCAACAACTGATAACAGACACGAAAGCATCAATAGTAACGGTTTTGATTTATTTTTAACTTTTTGATTTGTTTCTGCTTCCTCTAGAAACGACAAGTGCAGAGTTGAAAAACAAACAAACAGTAAGCCGTGATACTTTTTGGTGTGAGTTAGTTTTCTGTCTGTCTGTCTCTCTTTCTTTGTCTCTCTGAAGAAAATATTGCGGCCAACTGTAAAAATAATCCGAAATCCTTCTTCAGTTACATAAACAACAGAAAGGCGATCAGAAGTGGAATTGGACCCTTAACAAACAGCGACGGTGCACTATAGTCTGTTCACTTCAGCTAGATTCCTGGGCCCATACTTATAAAGCTAACACTTCGTCTCAGGCTCGTCTTAAGAGCCCAAACCAGCCCTGTGGAGTCCTATATCCTGGGTGTTAATCTGAGACGCGGCGCGAGTACCTAAAGTTGGTCCCAGGCAGGCATAAGTCCTGGGTCTGAGGCAGCGACCTTCAAATGTAAACATTGCCGGGTGTTGTCAGACAGCCAGCGTGCCTCATCAAATCGTTTTACATTCAAACGCTCACTATAGTCTTAGAAAACGTTATTATTATGGGTATAATGTACTTCTATTCAATACTTTCACCATTTTAAGGAATCTTACCCATTAATTTTCATATGAGATAACTGACCTCGCCGTCGTTGGCAACTTTACTTTCCCCACTACCCGTGGCGGCTGGAGCCCCAGCTAGGGTGCACACTCACCTCTGAGACGAGACATAAGTCAAACGCCTTACTTCTTTATAAGTATGGGCCCTGGGCGCCTAGGCAGGTTGGTAAGCTTGCAGCTGATTGGCTGCTCCGCTCTCCCGCTAACACTCATGTCGGACCACATCTTGCATGCTCGAGTGAGACATGTTTCTTTATTATATGCCATAGCTCACCTCACATACGAGCAAGCCAGTTTTGGTTGACACCATCAGACTCAGCAGTGACTGGAGAATCAAGATGTATTGTAAAAACTCGACAAAACAAAAAAGAAAATGGTATTACGATGAGTTGAACTGTGAAAATGTTAAAATATGTTTATAACATATATTATGCTCACTATTTTAAACAGTTGTTTCATTGATGCTGAAATAATATATTATTACATGACGTAGGGAAATCTCTCATGAACACGATAGTGTGATCAGAATGCAGATGAAGCTCCACATATTGAAAACACAGGGTTGTTTATAGCAACATGTCACTCGCCCCAACCATCATGGCGCGCGCGACACTCATTTTTTTTAACATCATCATACAGGGTGTCTCGAGCGCCGTGATGGTTGGGGCGAGTGAAATGTTGCTATAAATAACTCTGTGTTTTCAATACGTAGAGCTTTAACTGCATTCTGATCACACTATCGTGTTCACGATAAATTTTCCTACGTAATGTAATAATATATTTCTGCAGTCAATGAACAACTGTTGAAAACAGTGAGCATAAGTAAAACATGTTATAAACATTTTTTTAACATCTTCACGGTTCTTATTTGTTTTGTCGAGTTTTTAAAATACATCTTGATTCTACAGTCACTGCTGAGTCTGATGGTGTCAATCAAAACTGGCTATCTCTTATGTGAGGTGAGCTATGGCATATAATAAAGAAACATGTCTCACTCGAGCATGCAAGATGTTGTCCAACATGAGTGTTAGCGGGAGAGCGGAGCAGCCAATCAGCTGCAAGCTTACCAACCTGCCTAGGCGCGAATCTAGCTTAAGTGAACAGACTACAGTGACTGACAGCCAACACGTTGCAAACCTATTAAACAATTACTTTTCCTCGGTGTTTAATACTAACAGTCCTCCCACTACTTCCACAAACACCAGTACTAATGTAAATCCCGAGCATGCATTGCCTAATTTTAAAATAACAACCGATGAAGTCCTTAAAGCCCTCCAATCACTTAAAACAAATATAAGTCCTGGACCTGACAAAGTATATCCTACACTGCTCATAGAAACAAAGAGCGAATTACTCTCCTCCCTCACAACCGTATTCAATATCTCCTTGCGACAAGGAATCGTCCCTTCGGATTGGAAAAAGGCTAACGTGACACCGATTTTTAAGAAAGGAAACAAAAAATTACCAGGTAATTACAGGCCCATTAGTCTAACTTCGGTTGTAGGTAAGCTACTTGCGAGCTTAATTAGAGACAAAATTGTGAGTTACCTTGAAAGCCACTCATTAATTGGGGATTCACAACATGGCTTCCGTAACAAAAGATCCTGCCTATCAAACCTATTGACCTTTTATAACGACCTCTTCACAGTTTAAGACGTAACCAAATCACTGGACGTAGTCTATCTTGATTTCCAGTAAGGGTTTGATAAAGTCCCACATCACAAATTACTTTATAAATTAAAGCAAATAGGTATTGACGGTCAAGTACACCAATGGATCGCGAATTTGTTGAGCAGCAGACAACAAAGAGTGGTGATTGACGGATTTAACTCAGAGTGGGCGCCGGTCACTAGTAGCGTCCCTCAGGGCTCGGTCCTTGGCCCAGTGCTCTTCATTATTTACATCAACGATGTGGATGTTGGACTCAATAATCCATTAGTAAATTTGCAGACGACACAAAGATTGGTAACTCAGTTCACACTGACGAAGATAGGCAAAGCCTCCAAGAGGATTTGCACAAAATTTCAGCTTGGTCGGATAGATGGGAGATGCCCTTTAACGTAGACAAGTGCCAGGTCCTTCAAGTTGGAACAAGGAATAAGAAGTTCGATTACGAAATGTGCGGCGTTAAACTCGAAAGCGTTCAATGCGTTAAGGACTTGGGGTTTAAAATCGCGTCAAACGTTAAATTCTCACAGCAATGCATCGATGCAGCAAATAAAGCGAACAGAATGTTGGGCTTCATTAAAAGAAACTTTTTATTCAAGAATAAAGATGTAATACTTCCACTCTACAATAGTTTAGTTAGACCCCACTTGGAATATGCGGTACAGTTTTGGTCTCCCCACCATGCAAAGGACATTGCTAAATTAGAAGGTGTTCAGCGTAGGGCAGCAAAAATGATCCCTTCCTTGCGCAACAAATCTTACGAAGAAAGGCTTTCCACCCTTAACATGTTCTCTCTTGAGAAACGTCGCCTCCGAGGAAAACTGATCGAATGTTTTAAAATATTTAATTGTTTCACGAATGTAGACATATTAACATTGTTTATGATCGATGACACTTTGAGTACGAGGAACAATGGCGTAAAACTCAAATGTAGACAAGTAAATTCAGACTGCACCAAAATTTTCTTCACCAACGTTGTAGTGCGAGAATGGAATAAGCTCCCACCATCAGTGGTCCAGTGTAACACGATTGACTCCTTCAAAAACAAGCTCGACCGTCACTTCCTTCAACTTAATATTAACTAGAGTTGAAATGCAACGTTTTGGAGCCATCTGATTAATGTAGAATCACTTAGGGTTAAGGACAGACCACCTAGTCTGGACCATGGGGTCTGTGTGGTCTGATTTTCTATGTAAATCTATGTAAATCTCTCTCTCTCTCTCTCTCTCTCTCTCTCTCTCTCTCTCTCTCTCTCTCTCTCTCTCTCTCTCTCTCTCTCTCTCTCTCTCTCTCTCAATATTCTATTTTATTGCCAAAAAAACAATAAAATCTATTTCCACATGAAACTTTTGGGAACGTGATATTTAAACTCAAGCTACAAATACTTCATCACTAAAAAATAATAATAATAATAATAATAATAATAATAATAATAATAATAATAATAATAATAATAATAATAATAATAATAATAATAATAATAATAATAATAGCTCGCGGGAACGGAGTGTAATGTACGCAGACAAGGCCGTGATAAGCGGGGGTGAAATGCCATCTCTTCGTGGTAAACAGTTTATTCTTGATAGCTGATTAGGCAGATAACATCACCGGTGGCTGCTGGTGACGGTTACACTTTTCAAAATCTCTGTCCACGGGAGCGACTCGCTCGGCTGTTATCCTTTAGGTCTGCGTGTAATTCACCACCACGACCTGATCGCGTGTTGGACTCGTAATCGCCAGCAGGTACCCTTCTGACATGAACAAGTGCTCTTTATCGTCGATCCATGGGTACTGCCAGGACCTCACACACCACACACCCCATCCCCCTTGCTCAAGGGTGGACAGTAACCACTCCTAGTCAACGGAAAGAATCCGGCTTGAGCGGGCTCGAACCGCCTCCCTGTCAGGCCGTGAAGCCTGGCAGCGCAGCGCTCTAACCAGTTGCGCCACAGAGTGGTCGTGTGTGTGTGTGTGTGTGTGTGTGTGTGTGTGTGTGTGTGTGTGTGTGTGTGTGTGTGTGTGTGTGTGTGTGTGTGTGTTGTAGAAGTTAGAAATTCAAGAAACAAATATAAGTAGTGGTTAACAGCATCCACGAAGGGCCTAGAGAAAATAATTACCTAACACACACACACACACACACACACACACACACACACACACACACACACACACACACACACACACACACCGCTCCGGTACCACAATTGGTTAGAGCGCTGCGCTGCAAGGCTTCCCGGCCTGACAGGCGGTTTGAGCCCCGCTCAGGCCGGAATCTTTCCGTTGACAAGGAGTGGTTACTGTCCCCCCTGAGCAAGGGGGATGGAGTGTGTGGTGTGTGAGGTCCTGGCAGTACCCGCAGATCGACTATAATGAACATGAGCTTGCTCATGTCGGGAGGGTACTTGCTGGCGATTGCGAGTTCAACTCGTGATCAGGCCGTGGTGAATTACACACACACACACACACACACACACACACACACACACACACACATACACACACACGTGCACGTTGAAAAGATAAAGAAGGTACAAAGATTTGTCGCAAGATGGATGCAAAGCCTGAGATTTCAGTTACAAAGAAAGACTTGATAAGCCCAGATAAAATTATAAGATCTCTCTCTCTCTCTCTCTCTCTCTCTCTCTCTCTCTCTCTCTCTCTCTCTCTCTCTCTCTCTCTCTCTCTCTCTCTCTCTCTCTCTCTCTCTCTCTCTCTCACACACACACACACACACACACACACACGTTGAAAAGATAGAGAGTTAAGGTACAAAGATTAACCGCAAGATGGGTGCAAAAGACTGAGATTTCATTTATAAAGAAGGACTTGATGAGCCACAACTACCAACACTGGAGGAGAAAATAAAATGAGACGATATGATCGTGCTGTATCTATGCATCAAAGAAATAGACGAGATTGACGTCAATGAATATGTAGTACATAGTAATTCATCTTCAAGAGGGCACATAAAAGAGTTAAGTAATGATCAAAGAAAGCTGTGAGAAAATTCAACTTACCAGATATCAACAAATCGATGGAAATGCTGCTAGGAGATTTGCGTGGTAAAAGCATTCAGTTTTTTAGAGAAATAAAAATTAGTTTTAAAAAACGAACACTACGAGCTTGACTCAGTCCTGTAAAAATACAAGTAGGCAGGAACAGACATAGCTGGGCACGATAACAGAAAACCTTATTCCCGATAACCGATAACTGATAATGAAACACCTTAACGGTGATAACCGATATTCGTTAAATGGAGACACAAATATAGGCGATAACCGATAACCGATACCCGATATAAATCCACAATTCCGATACTAGCTTGCGATAAGTCCGATAGGCGAAAACGGTACTATATTGATATTTCAAATAAAAAACATAGATGAATTTAAATTTTCATTATTCGTATTTTCAAAAACTTACAAAACCTGAAAACCACACGTTGACACGTACCTGTGGACGGTAATACTAGAAACGCTTGAACCGGTGTTGTGTTATTTGGCGTCCCTACCGTCAAGAGCTGGCGCTTTTGTTTACAAACACTGGTCGCTCGTGAACTGCGCATGCTCAGACCAGCAAGCGTAGACCTGTACAGTCTCACAAAGCTTTAAACCGTAATTAAGAGTTGCTGGAAGGCTGAATCAGACATACAGTACCACTACCACCATCCTCGCTGTTTCTAGAACGACACTCGATCTGTACGAGTTGTATTTATATGTACAGAGTGTCGTTCTAGAAACAGCGAGGATGGTGGTGATCTATGTTTAATTCAGCTTTCCAGCAACTCTTAATGTGTTAAAAAGCTTTGTGAGACTGTACAGGTCTACACTTACTGGTCTGAGCATGCGCAGTTCACGAGAGACCAGTGTTTGTAAACAAAAGCGCCAGCTTTTGACGATGGGTCACCAAATAACACAACACCGGGTGCCTTTAATACCATGGCATGCTCACAAACGAATATGGAATATCAAATTTGAGGCAATGAATAATCATTCTGGGGGCAAAGTTAAATTATTTTCTCTTTAATATATTTATTTTTGAGTAACATAAAAAAAATAACCTAGTGTTTTAATTTTGATGATCTAAGTATGAAATCTCTTCACCGAAAATATTTCATGTTCCGAAGTTTTTTCATACAACACCGGGCCACGCATGCGCAGTAGGGAGACAATGTTTTTTTTTTCTTTTTTTCTGAGGCGGAAAAAAGTAGCGATTATCGCTAGTTTGCTTACAAAAGTAACGAAGATACCGATATATATTTAAATAAGTAGCGGATGGCCGATAACCCGACTTTGTTATCAGCGATAAAGTATCGCGATAACTTATCGCGATAACGCCCAGCTATGGGAACAGAAATGTAATCGTGGCAAAAGTAGCTAAGCTGGGGAATTAAATGACAAACCAGAGCGGTAAGGGTGCCCAGAGCCATAGCGAAGGGGCGTTTGCCGTGTGTGTGTGTGTGTGTGTGTGTGTGTGTGTGTGTGTGTAATTCACCACGGCCTGATCACGAGTTGAACTCGCTTTCGCCAGCAGGTACCCTCCCGACACGAGCAAGTGCATGCTCATTGTCGTCGATCTCTGGGTACTGCCAGGACCTCACACACCACACACCCCATCCCCCTTACTCAAAGGGGGGACAGTAACCACTCCAAGTCAACGGTAAGAATCCGGCCTGAGCGGGGCTCGAACCGCCGCCTGTTTTGGCCGTGAAGCCTTGCAGCGCGGCGCTCCAGCCGATTGAGCTACCGGAGCGGTGTGTGTGTGTGTGTGTGTGTGTGTGTGTGTGTGTGTGTGTGTGTGTGTGCAATTCATCATGGTCTGACCACGCGCTAGACTCACGGTCGTCAGCCAGTACCCTCCTCGACTGAGATTCAAGCTACGGCGTATTAATCATCTGCCTACACTAAAGTCTCCCTGGCCCGAGGCCACACACACACACACACACACACACACACACACACACACACACACACATTGGCGGCTGTTGTGGCGCTGATTGGCGTGATTAATGACGTCAATCATGACGTCACGCGTGGGGGAGGAGTCACGGGCCAGGGAGACTTTTGTGTATGCAGATGGTAAATACGCGTCCGGCGTCTCACTCACCTCAGCAAGACTGACCTCACTCACCTACTCTGCCTCCTAGTACTTGCTGATATTAACTATAGTAACCCGACTCAGGTCAGCTCGTCAGATGATAATTGTCATATAACTAGAGGAACCGTGATGAACAAGATTTGTGAAGAGTAGGCCACATGTATCTTATGCGCCGATCCTGTATGCTGCTACCAGTTCATGATGCAGCACGGCGGGTCCCATACTTTTATTACCCAAGTTTTAACTTGGACCACTCTCTTGCTTTGTCGCCCCAGCAGGCTGAGGCCATTCTGGCCACTCAGGAATTGAGTGTGTAGGTGTGGGGCGATAAGCGCCGGCCATCCGTCTTTTATATCGTGAGACCCGGATGTGGAGTGTCTGAGTCACCACGGTCTTTTACGCCTGTCATTCGTTCAAACTCTTGCTCAAGGTCTGATCACGTGTTTGACTCGGGATCGGCAGCAATCGGAGCAACATTTCATCATATTTACCAGCCGCTTTAACGAGATGACACTGTTTGCCGTTGCAAGGGATTTTCTTTCGATTAAAAACAAACAAACAAGCATGGTTTTACCTCCTGGGGATGAATATTGTATATGTTCCCGAGAGCTGAAAAAAAACAATAGCCGAGCGCTGAAGACCTTACCTCATTCCCTGTACAGGTGTGGTGTGGAGGGCGACGGGCAGGCCAGAGCAAGACGTGTAAGTTTAAAGTCACTGTTGGAGGAGGTGATTGATAAGGTGGAGAAACGGAAAATGAATACATAGTTTGGGTGGAGTAATAGATAACACACACACACACACACACACACACACACGAGGGAGATGAGCCATGCCGGACATTGACCAGGAACAGGATGAGCCGCAAACCAAGACTGACCTTTTTCGAGTCACAGATCTTGGTCGGATTTTGCTGAGGCGTGGATTGTGACGTCCGCCTTCCTGGGCCGTGAAGGATGGCGGTGGTGATGACAATGGTGATGATGACGATGATGATGATAGTAGCTGTGAAAGTATTATTATTATTATTATTATTATTATTAGTCGTTGATGTTGTTGTTGTAGGAGTAGTAGTTGTAGTAATAATAATAATAATAATAATAATAATAATAATAATAATAATAATAATGATAATGATAATGATAGTGATAGTGATAACGATAATAATAATAATAATAATAATAATAATAATAATAATAATAATAATAATAATAATAATAATAATAATAATAATAATAATAATAATAATAATAATAATAATAATAATAATAACAATAAAGTAATAATAATGCAGAAGATTTTTTTTTTTTTGATAATGTTAATGAAGAAAAATATGAAAGATATGAAGGAAAAAAAAAAAAAGTATGCTGAATATGTTGATATTCCTCCACAGTGGATCGCATCTCTTTATCTACAAAACTCTCATCCCAACAAAAGTAATAAGCAGTGATGAAAGGCACGGCTCTCTTGATTCATGCTGCGTGATCTTGGTTGACAACTTGAGAATACAACAACAAATAGAAGCCCAGCATCTACGGAGACAGCTCACCGATATTACCCTTCACCAATTATCTTGTAAATCGGCTTTTTTAAATTTATGTTCTTATGTATACTTTGAATTCTTGTGTTTGGTGTTTCTTGGGTTATCAAACGAATGACAAAACCACATAGTCCACATACGCTTCATTTTTCAACCGCAAAGCAATGACAAAGCGGCGAGTTGTGGCCGTTTTTGAGGCCTTGTGACTGCTATATATGGGTCACAAGGCTATCAGGAGATAAGATAGGGCGAGATAGTGGTATTTACACGGCGGCGCTTCCCAGGATGAGGCACTGGAGGCAGTGGTGTGCGAAGCGGCGTGGTGGTGCGGGAGTGACTCAAAGTTAGGCTGAAAGCAGGAACAACCTTTAATACCAAGTAGATTTACATGGATTCCAATTGCCTTCGGAGTGACTGATTGCCTCATAGTTGGTTTGGGAGGAGAAGGACCAAGCCAGGAACTGAAGAGAGGAAGGCAGGATAATGGATTAAAGCATTACTCGATGAATACAAAGAAAAAGAACGAGCATTGATGGCCAATTCGTGGAGTAAATGTCCCTGTGTGAAAAGCTAAAAAAATAAGGTTACATATATATTATAGAAAAGCCAAGGATAACTAACTAAGGCCTGCGCATTAACCCAGTGCTCGATACACGAAGAAAAGGAACGAGAATTGATGGCCAGTTCATTGGACAAATATAACAGTGTGCGAAGCTAAAGAGAAAGTTATAGATATTATAGAAAAGCCAAGAATAACTAAGAGGTGAGAGGGAATTCTGCGGACAAACCCAGTGGTAGATAAACACACACACAAAAAAGGAACGAGAGGTGGCGGCCAGCGTCGCAGTGCTCGGGGTAAAGATCAGTGTGTGTCTAGACGAGAAGTTACACAGATATTACGGAGAGGTCATCAATAATTAAGGACGGAAAGGAACATCAAGGGACACACGCAGCCACCAATGAATGCCAAGAAAAGGAACTAAGCGTGATGGCCAGAGTTTAAGAGGAGTGAAAGATCAGTTAGATGTGCGAAGCTTGGTGAAATATTATATAGAGGTTACAAACAGATTAAAGAACAACGCGCGGTGACACTAATTCTAGCTGAGTCAAGTGTGTGCCAAGCTTAACAGGAAGTCACATATAAAGAAGGGAAGTCGCATTATCGGGAAGAAGTTAACTGGAGGGGATCACGCGAGTAAAAGGAACAACAAATGGTGGCCGGAAAAGCAATGACGTAAAGATGAGTAATATGTGCGAAGGTAAACAGTAAGCTACATAAAGATACAGAACCCCAAAATAACTAAGTAGAAAAAAAGAAGCTCAAGGGACTCACACGATACACGATAAAGGCGAAGAAAAAGTACAGTGAGTGGTGGCCGAGGTTTCAGTGGTTCCAAGCTAAATAGAAAAGTTACAAAGCCATTACACAAAAATTAAGGAGAAGAAGGAAACCCAGTGAACTCATGCAACATTCCACTGATGCAGAAGAAGAACCATGCATTAGTGGATACAGTGTTAATCATGTCAAGCTAAATATAGGGTTACAAAGACACCATATATAAACTAAACAGAAGAAAACCCCAAACTCACGCGATACTTATTCAACCCTTGGGAAAGGATAAACACGTGAAGGCCAATTAAGATGCGGTAAAGATCAGAGGACTTCATTTGATTCTCTAAGTACAGTACACACATATATGCAATTCACCGAGGATACCACACTGGAAGATCTATCAACACACACGAAGCTAAAGAGAAAGCTATAAAAAAAGATCACAGAGACGCTACAGAAGAATAAAAGTGTTTCTCTGAAGGTGACCGAGGAGGAAGGGGCGAGTGGTGGTAAGGTGGTGGTGGAGATGGAGGCGGTGGAGGCGGCGGCGCAGAGGCGGGGAAGCAGAGACAGCACATCACGTGAACTTGGGACGACTCCGTTGATGACAGGTAAGACTTCACACGTGGCAGACAGGTGACAGCCAGATATTTTTTCAAGTTTTTACTAATCATGACTGACAATAGTGTGGCTGCTTTGTCTTTCCTGGCCCGTTTTCAAGGCGTGGCTTTTTTTTTTTTTACAGCAGAGGAGTCAGTTCAAGGGGATAATAAAAAAGGTAACAAATGTGAAAAAAAGCCCGCTACTCACTGCTCCTAAAAGTTGGTTTGCTGCTAGTTGGTTTTGTTGATTTTTTTTTTATATCGCTTTTTACGACTGAGTTTGTAATGTCTCGACCTAACTTTGTGAAAACCCAACACCTTTTACCTAACTTCGTACCCCCAAACTTGTCTTTCCTAACCCGTTTTCAAGGCGTGGCTAGTTGGTTTTGTTGATTTTTTTTCATATCGATTTTTACGACTGAGTTTGTAATGTCTCGTCCTAACTTTGTGAAAACCCAACACCTTTACCTAACTTCGTCCCCCAAACTTGTCTTTTCTGACCCGTTTTTCTTTCGCGTGTTGAGTTGGTGTAGATGATTTTTTTATATCACTTTTTACAACTGAGTTTGTAAGATGTCTACTTAACTCTGAAAATACAACACTTCTGGCTAACTTCCTCCCAAAAATAGAACAAAAAGTCAGACTAATCGCATATCCGTTAATAAATACTAATACGACGTTTAAAAATACGGCGATAGAATACGAGAGTGTAGCTAACTTCACCACAGGCGCCATGTTGTTGCCAAAAGAGCCGCGCGAAACCTGATGCTGACACAATAGCGTTTCATTTGCGAGTGTGTTCTGTGTATCGTCAGGATCTCGAAGAAATACCTAGAGCAGCCCCCCCCCCCCCCAACACACACACACAAAAAAAAAACCACTATTCTTTCAGTATCAGTTTGAATTTCGCGCGGCTTTTTTGGTAACAACATGGCGCCTGTGATGAAGTTGGCCAAACTCTCCTACTCTATGACTCTGAGACAGGTGTATGAATCATCGTGCTGTGACAGAACCCCGCCCCTCCCCCACACAAGTCACGTGATCATCTTTTAAGGTGCTCCAGGCGAAAGATAACTGATGCACGGACGGTGGAATCTTAACTCTTTGGGCAGTATTCTCCGACGCTTCCGCCTCTCCTCAACAATTTCTAAAGGGCGAAAAGAGGATCAATCAGGTTCTTCAGAGTACTTTTTTACGTTCATTTTACATAAGCTTTGTCATACTACTACTAGGCTTATGAAACTACCCATAGAAACACCAAAAACTGCTACGATTCAAGCGCTGAGGCGTAGTAAACAGACAGACGTGAAGCTTATCAGCGCGCGGCCTTAAACCACATCAAGGAACACGTAAATCTATCGTGCCTACCAAAACTTGATCTCAAACACAGTAACATGAAAATCAACGTGGATGGAGCCACTTCTAACCCTTCCTTCCCTTCCTTCCTTCCTCCTTTCACTTCCTTTATCACTCTTAACCCTTGCCTTCCTTCCCTTCCTTCATTTTCACCCTTTCCTTCCTCCCTTCCCTTCCTTTATCACTTCCTAACCCCTTCATTTTCACTCGTTAATGTCAAGTCTCTTTTCCTTCCATTTTTTTCCTTTCTTTCCTTCCTTCTTACTCTTTAATTCTTGGCCTCTCTTGCTACCAATTCTTTCCTTTTTTCATTTTCTTCTTTATTTTCTAATTCCTGTTAGAGTTGATTGAATATCCATGCAGGCAGAAGGTGGGTAATCTTCCGTTACTCGGCGATGGTTTGAAAAATCATCGTGTTTCGGTGGGACTCGAACCCTGGTCCACAGACTCACCAAGCCCGTACGCTGACCACTCTGCCACCGCCTCCCCAATAACACGGCCCTTAATTTCCTGAGTCACCGAGTTGCATCCCTCTTAGGTTTTTGTTCAGGGACGGAAAGGGATGTAGAGACGTGTTCATGACTGATACCCTCACCCAGAGGATATATATTTTTTTACAGTCAGGGGAGCAGCTCAAGGGCATAACTAATAAAAAAAAAGACCGCTAATAAATGAATGCAAATAATAAAAATAAGAATACGAGAGAGAGAGAGAGAGAGAGAGAGAGAGAGAGAGAGAGAGAGAGAGAGAGAGAGAGAGAGAGAGAGAGAGAGAGAGAGAGAAATTAGCTCACTTATTCATTGAGTGACGGACAGACGGACAAACTGATTAAAGCACTGATAGGCGTAGTAAACAGACAGACGTGAAACTTATCAGCGCGCGGCCATAAACCACATCAAGGAACACGTAAATCTATCGTGCCCACCAAAACTTGATCTCAAACACAGTAACATGAAAATCAACGTGGATGGAGCCAATTTTAACCCTTCCTTCCTTCCCTTCCTTCTTCTTTTCCCTTCCTTTATCACTCCTAACCCTTCCCTTCCCTTCCCTTCCTTCCTCTTTTCCCTTCTTTTATCACTCCTAACCCTTCCCTTCCCTTCTCTTCCTTCCTCTTTTCCCTTCCTTTATCACTCCTAACCCTTCCCTTCCCTTCTCTTCCTTCCTCTTTTCCCTTCCTTTATCACTCCTAACCCTTTCCTTCCTCCCCTTCCTTCATTTTCACCCTTTCCTTCCTCCTTTTCCTTCCTTTTTCACTCCTAACCCTTTCTTTCCCTTCCCTTCCTTCATTTCCACCCTTTCCTTCCTCGCTCCCCTTCCTTTTTCACTCTTAACCCTTTCCTTCCTTCATTTTCACCCTTTCCGTCCCTCCCTTCCCTTCCTTTACCACTCCTAACCCTTTCCTTCCTTCCTTTCCTTCATTTTCACCCTTTCCTTCCTCCCTCCCCTTCCTTTATCACTCCTAACCCTTTCCTTCCTCCCCTTCCTTCATTTTCACCCTTTCCTTCCTCCCTTCCCTTCCTTTATCACTCTTAACCCTTTCCTTCCCTCCCTTCCTTCATTTTCACCCTTTCCTTTCTACCTTCCCTTCCTTTATCACTCCTAACCCTTTCCTTCCCTCCTTTCCTTCATTTTCACCCTTTCCTTCCTCCCTTCCCTTCCTTTTTCACTCTTAACCCTTTCCTTCCTTCATTTTCACCCTTTCCGTCCCTCCCTTCCCTTCCTTTACCACTCTTAACCCTTTCCTTCCCTCCCTTCCTTCATTTTCACCTTTCCTTTCTACCTTCCCTTCCTTTATCACTCCTAACCCTTTCTTTCCCTTCCCTTCCTTCATTTCCACCCTTTCCTTCCTCCCTTCCCTTCCTTTACCACTCCTAACCCTTTCCTTCCTCCCCTTCCTTCATTTTCACCCTTTCCTTCCTCCTTTCCCTTCCTTTTTCACTCCTAACCCTTTCTTTCCCTTCCCTTCCTTCATTTCCACTCTTTCCTTCCTCGCTCCCCTTCCTTTTTTACTCCTAACCCTTTCTTTTCTTTCCTTTCCCCCCTTTTTCCTTCCTACCTCCCCTTCCTTTCTCACTCCTTACCTTCTTTCCTTCCCTTCGTTTTCACTCGTTAATATCAAGTCTCTTTCCTTCTATTTTTTCCTTCCTTTCCTTCTTCTTACTCTTTAATTCTTGGCCTCTCTTGCTACCAATTCTTTCCTTTTTTCATTTTCTTCTTTATTTTCTAATTCCTGTCGTCTCTTCCTTCCTTCCTTCCTTCCTTCCTTTCCTTCTCACTTTTTAATTCCTGGTCTTTTTTCCTTTTAATTCCTTCCTTCCTTCCCTCCCTTTTCTTCCTCTTATGTGCACCCTCTCTCTTACCTTTCCTTTCTTATTTTTTCTTTCTTTTTCTTTATTTATTTCGCTATTTTTATTTTTCTTCCTTCCTTTTTTACCTCCTCTTCTTTCTTTCTTCCTCCCATTCTTATTTCTTACTTCCTTCTTATCTTGTTTCTATCTTCCTTCCTTCGTTTTTTTCCCTCCTTCCTGCACAAATAACTAAACCCATTAACAATTATCGCACTTTGCTGCTTCCATGGCGGTTCGAAGCAGAGTGAGCGAAGCACGAACCCGCGAACCCGAAGCCCCGGACAGAGAACAGGCGGGGGGAGGTAAACAAAAAATCAAGCAAGCAAAGAAGCGAGCAAACACCCTAATTAAAAACGGAGTTAGACGCGTGAAAAGGACTGAGGGCTGTAGTAGTAGTTGTAGTAGTAGTAGTAGTAGTAATAGTAGTAGTAGTAGTAGTAGTGAGGAGAAAGGGTGCACATTAAAGGGAGAGAATGGGGGGAAGGAAGGAAATAATTAGAAGGAAGAGAGGATAGGAATAAAAGAATGAGAAGTAAATGAAGGAAGGAGGGAAAGGGAGAATATGAAACGAAAGAAAAGGGGTGAAAGGGAAGGGAGGGGAAGGTATGAGAAGGAAAAAAGGGAAGGAAGGGAAGGGAGGAAATGAGAAGGAAAAAAGGGAAGGAAAGGAAGGGAGGAAATGAGAAGGAAAAAAGGGAAGGAAGGGAAGGGAGGAAATGAGATGGAAGGAAGGGAAGGGAGGGAATGAGAAGGGAAGGAAGGTTAGGAAAGGAAGGGTGAATATGGAAGGGAGAGAAGGGAAAGTGGGAAGGAAAAGCTGATAAGGAAAGGAAGGAAAGGTAAGGAAGAGGTAAGAAGGAAAGGACGGTGAGGGAAGGGTGAGAAGGGAAAGAAAGGAAGGCAAAAGGAAGGGTAATAAGGGAAGGTAAGAATGGAAGGCAGAGAAGGAAGGTGGGATGGAAGGGACGGTAAATAAAAGAAAGGGGAAGTAGGATGGAAAGGGTGAGAGGTGAAGGGGATTGAAGAGAGGGAGAAGGAAGGGGAAAGGTTGAAAGGGTGGAAGGGGGGGAGGTGTCGATAGTGAGCCCCCCTTCCTCTCATCCTATCATGTGGGGGAAGGGTACACACACACACACACACACACAGGTACGGTGACATCAGAGGTGCGATAACGATGTGTGTGTGTGTGTGTGTGTGTGTGTGTGTGAGAGAGAGAGAGAGAGAGAGAGAGAGAGAGAGAGAGAGAGAGAGAGAGAGAGAGAGAGAGAATAACCTAACTGGCTTCCAATCACTGTCGCTCACTCTTTGCATCATTTATTCTTGACATTCAATATTTGTGTCCCGTTTCATTTCCTGTGTGTCCCACCTAATGCATCCGTAACGACACACACACACACACACACACACACACACACACACACACTCCTCCCCTTCCCCCCACTACACGTAACACTTCCATCCCTTAGCAAGACAATATTGAAGCAGAGATTAATCATTACGAGGAAAACGCGTTACCGTCCCACCAATCGATGTTTTTTTTCTTTCGTAGCAACACAACATTCAGGATTAGGAAGGAAAAATGATGGGCTTTCACCGCTGCTTTTAAACTGTTTCCCGCCTTCATGACATTCTGCATCCTCATTCTTTACTTTGTTCTCATTCTTCACTCTTCTATTGGCACTTTTTTCTTAGAGGAGAGGAAGCAATTCAAGGTGAAATTAAATGAGAAAAAAAAGCCTGCTAGTCACTGCTCCTATATAAGAAAGTATGGCCAAAAGAGAGGTCAGTTTCGAATGGAGAGGTGTCTTGATACTCTCCTCTTGAAAATGCTCGACGGGCTTTTGTTTTCCTGTTTGTTATGCCCTTTAGCTGTTTCCAATGATATAAAAACAACTTTCTTCACAATTATTGCTTTCTTCTTGGCCTACTTCCGCCATCGTATTACAAAGAGAAAATCAATATGCAGGATGTAGCCATTAACCAGTTAAAGAGATTCAGAGTCAGCTCGCAAGGAAGAGGATCGCACACTGGCATTGTTGGATCTGATATCAAAGGAACGACCTAAAAACGGAGACCTTGTGATAAGTAAGAAGGGAAAGTAGGAAGCGAAGGGTGAATATGCAAGGAAGGGAAGGGAATTAATGAGAAGGGAAGGAGTAGGAAGGAAAGTCTGAGAACGGAAGGGAAGGTAGTTTAGGGGAAGAGTGAGAAGGAAATGATGTCAAAGGAATGGCCTAGGAACGGAGAGCTTGTGATGAGCAGGAAGGGAAAGTATAGGAAGCGAAGGGTGAATATGCAAGGAAGGGAAGGAAAGGATTGAGAAGGGAAGGAAAAGTAGGAAGGAAAGTCTCAGAAGGAAAGGGAAGCTAGTTTTTGATGACCGGGAAGGAAAAGTAGGAAGGAAAGTCTCAGCAGGGAAGGGAAGCTAGTTTTTGATGACCTAGAAACGGAGAGCTTGTAATTAGTAGGAAGGGAAAGTAGGAAGCGAAGGGTGAATATAGAAGGAAGGGAAGGAAAGGATTGAGAAGGGAAGGAAAAGTAGGAAGGAAAGTCTCAGAAGGAAAGGGAAGCTAGTTTTTGATGACCTAGAAACGGAGAGCTTGTAATTAGTAGGAAGGGAAAGTAGGAAGCGAAGGGTGAATATAGAAGGAAGGAAAGGCAAGGATTGAGAAGGGAAGGAAAAGTAGGAAGGGAAGTCTGAGAACGGAAGTGAAGGTAGTTTATGAGAAGGGTGAGAAGGGGAGGTTAGTTGTTATTATACGTACTATGTTGTTCTATAGGAAAAGAAATATACCAAAGACTGATTATGCCCACGCTTATGTATACTCTGAAAAAAAGAGAGAGAGAGAGAGAGAGAGAGAGAGAGAGAGAGATACGGTAAGTACTAACAGATAAACAAACAAAAAAAATGCTGGATCGCCATTAGCCATCAAAGCGGTTCCCAGAAAGCTTGTAGGGATCTGGTCTGGCTGACTGATAGTAATGGGACGGATCTCAAAGGAGGGGAAAAAAAGGAGAGGAAAAAGTTTGACGTTAACCATTCACCGTTTTTCACCGTTTTTTTTTTTTTGTAGGCACGTAATAATATTTTTTTTACAGTAATGGAGATAGCTTATGGGCAAAAAACAAAAACAGCAACAACAACAACAACAACAAAAAAAAAAAGCCCACCAGACGCTGCTCCAACATCAACAACAATAGCAAAAAAAAAAAAAAAAAAAAAAAAAAATGAGGCCACACGCACAGCATTCTTGATATATACACGTTTTTTCTTCTATATAATTAATTCACCCATCCCAGTAATTACTTCTTTTCATCCTGTCGAGAAGTTTCTACAATCCACACTAACTCATTTCACTGCCGTCTAGTCCCCCGTCGACCCTTACGCTCTTTTTCGATAACCAGAAAGTTGGCCCCATCGTATTTCCGAGTGATTGGCTGTAGTGTTGGCTTTAGGATCAATCACGTCCTTGGTACGCTCTCTCTCTCTCTCTCTCTCTCTCTAATTCAGTCTTCCTACCTGCATTGCTACATACCTATCTATCTATCTATCTATCTATGTATATCTATATATCTATCTATTTGTCCTTTTCTACCTTTAAAGAGCTTCCTGTAAATCGTGAATGAACCCAGTAACTCTCTCTCTCTCTCTCTCTCTCTCTCTCTCTCTGTGTCTGTGTGTGTGTGTGTGTGTGTGTGTGTGTGTGTGTGTGTGTGTGTGTGTGTGTGTGTGTGTGTGTGTGTGTGTGTGTGTGTGTGTGTGTGTGTGTGTGTGTGTGTGTGTGTGTGTGAGTGTGTGTGTGTGTGTGTGTGTGTGTGTGTGTGTGTGTGTGTGTGTGTGTGTGTGTGCGGATCCTCCCGGACTTGCTGACATGTTTCACTGACGTTTCTGTGACAAGGATGTGTAAGCGTGTATGTGCGTATGTATGTATGTATACATGATGTATGAATGTAGTTTATCATGTATGCAAGAATCTATATCATGTAATTTTTTTGTGTGTGTAGGGAAGCAAGTTTTTCGTTACATGACCTTAAAAAAAAAAAAAAAAAAAAAACTATCCGGTGCTCTTCCTTGAAACCCTGAGATCAGCGATGATAGATATTGGGAAGTGTGAGTGCGATAGATCACCAGCTAAACGCATATCATCAAAAGTTATTTTATTGGGAGGCGGTGGCTGAGTGGATAGCTTGATGGCGCCGCGTCCAAGTCGGCGCGGGTTCGCGCCCCGCCCGGTGCCACAAGCTGGGATTTTTGAGTCACCGCCGAGTGGCCTAAGACTACCCACATGCTGTCCAGAAGACCACCCATCAAACCGGACTCTAGATTCTAGGATCAAAGATGAGCTCCGGGGGGCAGCATGAGCTAATGCAAGATGGCGCCCCTATATTCACTTGTCTGCTCCACAACGGGCTGGGGCCGACCATCAGACCCTATTACGAAGCCTACCGGCGCCACAGGTAAAGACGTAAAAACAAACAAACAAACAAAAAAACATACTGCGATAGGTTATGGACGTGGTAAAACATATTTGTACCTTTCTCCTTGTGGCCGTATTCTCAGATGCTTTCGGCTCCCACGAAGAATATTTTCACAAGCCACAAAGGAGCTTAGTCGGGTCCTCATGCGTGTTTTTTCACTTTCATGGTGCAGAAGCCTTGTCAAACTATCACTAGGCTCTAAAATTACCCATGGAAACACCCATAACCTCTACGAAAGCTCTATGGAATGTTTGATAATAAGGGATATTGTCTTCTAAGTCTTGTACATTATTAATATTTGTATCTTTTCAAATTGTCCTTAATCCTGTGCTGCGATAAATTTTGAGCTATAAATAGTATATACGCTTGTAATACTTATCTCCCTTATCGAATAATCATTGTTCATATTTTTATTATTCTATCATTATTATCATCATCATTATCAGACACAGTGCAAAAGGAAGAGCTGGAAGGGAACAAATACTAAAGTTACATATTATATAACCTCGACACAACTATGACACATACTTGAGCATAAAAGAAACAGGGGGAAGATACATTATCAAAACACACAAGGTTCATTAAAGTGATAGGACCAGGTATTAAAAAGGAGCAGCGATGATTGCATATGCCCTTGAGCTGCCTCATTTACAGCAAAAAAAAAAAAAAAAAAAAAAAAAAAAAAAAAAAAAGTATATTTAAATGATAATGAAAAGCAATGTGGACAGAGGGTTACTTACATACGATTATGTTACCTTTGCAGTAAAACAGAATTCGCTCATATTCATTTATTGAGAGCAAACGCTAAGGCTGCGCGTGGCGGCGGTGCTCATCTCCGTCCCATTGGCCCTTGACCGTGTGGTTGGAGAGAACCCTTAAAGGGGTTATTACACTGGGCAAATTTTCCGTGGATCTTCAGTCAAACCACGATTTCCGCTGGCGTGGTTCTTATATTTCCGTGGTTTTCTGACGTGTCCACGATCTTCCAAAGCTGCGGTAGATTTCACCGAAGGACGACGGTATTACTCACCATCATCATCATCAGCAATAACAAGAAACAAATGAGAACCACACGCTAGCGGAAATCGTGGTTTGACTGAAGATCCACGGAAAAGTTGCCCAGTGCAATAGCCCCTTAAGCCGACACAGGGCCAGTGAAGCATCTGGGTTACCATGGTTTACCTTCCCCAGGATTCCTCAGGTACCCATTTATCGACCTTCCCGAAAAGCAGGATGAGCAGCAGGGTGGGATGCACGCCGACTGCCCAGGCTGGGATTCGAACTCAAGCCGGAAGATTCGTTGTCAGAGATACTAACCACAGCACATGCACACTTGTAAGCCTGCACAAGTACATTCGCGTACAGCGTTATGAGCGTTTGTGTAGGTACATGTACGTGTTTGTGTATGCGTGGAAGTGTGTCGTACGAATGTTTGTATGTTTGTCTATGATTGAATATACTCACTTGTTTGTGCGAATGTGTGTTGTATGTATGTAGTGCTGCAGTATAAGAAACATCAAAGAGTTCGAACTAACCCCCCCCCCCCCCGTGCCCTCTCTCTCTCTCTCTCTCTCTCTCTCTCTCTCTCTCTCTCTCTCTCTCTCTCTCTCTCTCTCTCTGACACGTGTATTCTTCATCTATCCGGCTTCCGAACACACACACACACACACACACACACCACACACACACACACACCACACACACACACACACACACACACGCACGCACACACACACACACGGATCAAATTCAAAGAGCGATTCCTTTTCATCTCGAGCGTCTCCGGAGGGTTGGATCCCGTGTGTGCGAGGCGCTCCATTTCTTGTTATGAGTCCGTCCCATGAGACTCCCTTAGGAGTGCGTAATCGTATTCATTCATCTTTTCACAGCAAGGGAGGCAGCTCAAGGGCAAAAAGCAAAAACAGTAATAACAACAACAATAAAAAGTCCTCTAGATGCTGCTCCGACAAAATAAAATAAAACGTGAGGCCAAAAGAGAGGTTAATTTTAGGTGGAAAGGCGTCTTGATATTGCAATGGTAAACTCTGTATGTATGAATTAGGCGAGGCACGTCCATATATGATGATGATGATGATGATGAAAAGACGTTAAGATAAGATGAAGAGATAGGGAAAGAAAAAGGAAAAAAATAAAGATGAAAGTAGGGCAAAAGGATCTGAGGACAGCAGTTCCAGGAAAGAGCAGGAGGAGGAGGAGAGCATAATAATAATAATGATAATAATACTAATAGAAAATAACAACAATAGTAAGAAATAAAAGCAGATGAAGAAATAAAAGCAGATGAAGAAAAAAAAGCAGATGAAGAAATAAAAGCAGATGAAAAAATAAAAAGAAGAAGAAGAAGAAGAAGAAGAGGAAGAAGAAGAAAAAGAAGAAGAAGAAAAAGAAAAAGAAAAAGAAGAAGATGATGAAGAAGAAGGAAAAAAAGAAGAGTAGTAGCAGAAATAGAAGAAAAAAGAAGAAGAGGAGGAGGAGGAGGGAACTATTTCCATCATCATCATCATCATCATCATCATCACTGTAGCCGTACTAGAAGTGTCACCACCATCATCACCATCATCACCATCGTCATCATCACCACTCCATCACCGTCCATCACTCTTCACGCAAAAACTCGAGGGCAAAAACGCCATCAAAGGCTCCCAAGGGCGTCTACTCAAAGGGCGTGCACCTGATTGTCTTACACGTTAATTAGTATGATAGGTACTCAGGTAAACATGTCACCTACCTACACACACACACACACACACACACACACACACACACACACACACATACACACACAAGACAACCTATATGAAGAAAGGAAAGGGAAGGGAAGGGGAAGAGACAGGATAGGAAAGGGAAAGTAAGGTAAGGAGAAGGAAGAGATGGGAAAGGAAAGGAAGGGAAGGGAATGGAAGGGATGGAATGGGATGGAATGGGATAGTAAAGGAAAGATAAGGGGAAAAAAGTGGAATGAAAGAAAAGAAAAAAAGGAATGGAAGTGAAGATGAAGGGAAAGGGGGGAAGGGAAGGGAATGAAACGGAAGGGAAGGGAGGTGAAGGTAATGGAAAGGAAGGAAAGTGAGGTCAACGGGGTGGAAGGGAAGGGAAAACAGCGGAAAAGAAGGTAACAAAAAGGAAGGAAAAGGAAGGGAAGAAAAGGGGAGGGAAAGGCAGGAAAGGAAGGAAAGGTTGGATAAGGGAAAACGAAGGGAACGAAAGGGAAGTCAAGGGAAGAGATGTGAGGGAAAGGAATGAAAGGAGAGGGAAGGGAAGAAAAGGGAAAGGGAAAAGAAGGGAAAATCAAAAAAGTGAAAGGAAGGAAAGGCAGGATAGGGTAAGGGAAAGGAACTAAAGGGAAGTCAAGGGAAGGGATGTGAGGGAAAGGAAAGAAAGGAAAGGGAAGGGAAGAAAAGGAAAGGGAAGGGAAGGGAAAGGAAAGGGAAGGGAAAGGCAGGAAAGGGAAAGGAAGTAAAGATTATAGGGTAATGGAAGGTAAAGGGCAAGTCAAGGGAAGGGATGTAAGGGAAAGGATGTAAAGAAAGGGAAGGAAAGGGAAGGGAAGAAAAGGGAAAGGGAAGGGAAGGGAAGAAAAGAGAGAGGGAAGGGAAGGGAACGAAGGGCAAGTCAAAGGAAGGCGTGTAAAAGAAGGAAAGAAAAGGGAAGGAAAGGGAAGGGAAAAAATGGGAAGGGGAAGGAATGGAAGGAAAGGTAAAGTAAGGGGAAATAGGATAGGGCAAGGGTAATGAACGAAGAGCAAGTCAAGGGAAGGAATGTGAGGAAAAGGAAAGGAAGGGAAGAAAAGGGAAAGGTCGGGAAGGGAAGAAATGGGAGGGGGAGGGAATGGAAGGAAAGGGAAAGGAAGGAGAGATAGGATAGGAAAAAGGAAGGGAACATAAGTTAACTCAAGGGAAAGAATGTGAGGAAAAGGAACGGGTGGGAAGGGAAGGTGGTGTTGGCACAAGAATACGCTGGGTAATGTTTGCTGTTTGCTAGTGGGGGTGGGGGGTAGGGGGGGGGGAGGGGCGGAGGGTCGAGCCAGGGAAAGGGAGGGCAGGCGCTAGGCAAACTCGCTCAGTCACCCCCGCCAGTCTGTCTGTTGAGGGCCGCGGCCGCGCATGCAGGTGGAGGCGATCTGTGGGTCCCGCGACGCGCCACACCGTCACACTGGCTACAAACTGTGAATGCCCCGTCCTTTACCCGTGCATGCAGTGTGGAGATACACGTGGATATCTGTTATACCGTGGCTGTGTCCTAATCCTGTGCAGTGTGGGAAAACCTAAAGAAAGGATTATAACGAACCTGAATTTATATGCCCAATCATGGAGTAGAAATACCTTAGAAAATTGTAATTGGTATTAATATTATTATAATAGACGAAGCAGGCAGAGTGGGAGGAGTGCGGCCACTATAACCTGCCCGTTCAGCACCCCGCAAACACCTGAGACACAGGGAACGAGAAGATGAAAGTGAAAGCGATGAGTGTTGTGCCTTACTCTAATCGTGTTTGCCTGAGGAGCGTGCCTGTGCGTGCGTGTGTACGTTTCAATGAAGGGTTTTTTTCGTCTCGAGGTGAACCGAAGTGTTATCTGAGTATTTTGATCGCGTGCGACGAGTGTTGAAATATAGTACAAAACATGTAGCGATAGCGTGTGTACTGCCTGAGGGGTGTGCGTGCGTGTGTGTGTGTGTGTGTGTGTGTGTGTGTGTGTGTGTGTGTGTGTGTGTGTGTGTGTGTGTGTGTACGCTGCAGTGAAGGTATTTGCCCGCATCAGAAAGACCAAGTGGCCCCCAAAGTGTTATCAGAGGCGGTTAGGATGTCGGCATTATCTCGCGGTGGGTTGTGGGGGAGGGGAAGGGGGAGGCCGCAGCCCCAGCCACACCCCCGTTCTTGCGTGTCTGCCCAGGGTGAGGCGCGGCCCTGGGGAGCTCTTCACTTCCCGGGCAAGGACGCGCCTGCAGCCCCCGCTCCCTAAATTAAGAAAGATTTTAAGGCGTTATTACGTTTCCTCGTGCGGCGCGGCGAGGCGGGCGGCGAGAAAAGTCTGAACTGAAGTCATTAGTCAGGCGTCCTGATGTGCAGCCAGCGACGTGCCACGACCTCATCCGTCACGGCAATACCTGCTAATGCTCTTTAATTGGCGTCTGTCATTTGTCACACTAACCGTCCCCCTCTCCCTCCCGCCGTGCACCGCCACCTGTCCTCGCTCTACCTGTCCCTTCCCTACACCTCCCTACACCTCCCTTCACCTTCCCTCACTGCCTGCTCCTCCCACCCATCTTTTCTAATTACATGCTCCTTCCTCCCACCTTCCTTCACCTTTCCTGCCCTCTCCCTCCCGCCGTGCATCGCCACCTGTCCTCACTATACCTGTCCCTTCCCAACACCTCCCTTCACCTTTCCTCACTGCCTGTTCCTCCCATCCATCTTTCCTCATTACTTGTTCCTTCCTTTCTTCACCTTTCCTGCCCTCTCCCGCCCGCCGTCCATCGCCACATATCTCCACTAACTGTCCCTTCCCTACACCTTTCCTCATTATCTGTCCCTTCCATCCTCATTTCATCAGTATACCTGTTTGTCTTCTCCACTTTTCCTCCACCTTTCTCCACCTTTCCTCACTACCTGTCCCTCCTCTCCACCTTTCCTCATTATCTGTCCCTTCCATCCTCATTTCCTCAGTACCTGTTTGTCTTCTCCACTTTTCCTCCACCTTTCTCCATCTTTCCCTCACTACCTGTCCCCCCTCTCCACCATTCCTCATATCCTGTCCCTCCCATCCATCTTTCCTCTACCTGTTCCTCTTCTCCACCTTTCCTTTCTATCTGTTCCTCCCTTTTTATCCACTTTCCTTCACCTGTCTTTATTTTCTGACCCTCCCATCCACCTTTACTCACTGCTTGTTCCACTTCTCCGTCTTCCATCTGCCTTCCACCAGTCATTCTTTCCACCTTCCTCATCTTTCCTCTCAACCTATCCCTCCATCTTCTACCTTCCTTCGCCTTTCCTAACTACTTGTCCCTCCTATCTACCTATTCTTGCTATGTATACCTGTTCCTCTTTTCCATCTTCCCTCTCTACCAGCTCCTCCCTTCCATCTTTCTCCACCTATCTTCACTACCTGTTCCTTCCTTCACCTTTCCTCTTTAATCTGCCTTTCCCTCCACTTTCCCTCTCTATACCTGTTCCTCCACGTTGCACCACCTCTACCCTTTCCTGTCTTCCCTTCTCCATCTCCACCGTCCCTCCTTCCGTCATCTGTTCTTCCCCCTCCTTCCGTCATCTGTTCTTCCCCCTCCTTCCGTCATCTGTTCTTCCCCCTCCTTCCGTCATCTGTTCTTCCCCCTCCTTCCGTCATCTGTTCTTCCCCCTCCTTCCGTCATCTGTTCTTCCCCCTCCTTCCGTCATCTGTTCTTCCCCCTCCTTCCGTCATCTGTTCTTCCCCCTCCTTCCGTCATCTGTTCTTCCTCTCCTTCCGTCATCTGTTCTTCCCCTCCTTCCGTCATCTGTTCTTCCCCTCCTTCCGTCATCTGTTCTTCCCTCCTTCCGTCATCTGTTCTTCCCCTCCTTCCGTCATCTGTTCTTCCCCTCCTTCCGTCATCTGTTCTTCCCCTCCTTCCGTCATCTGTTCTTCCCCTCCTTCCGTCATCTGTTCTTCCCCTTCCGTCATCTGTTCTTCCCCCTCCTTCCGTCATCTGTTCTTCCCCCTCCTTCCTCTTTCACCTTTTCACTTTCTCTGTTGTTCTTCCTCGCAATCCTTAACCTTCCTTTCCTTCATATTCTCCCCCCTCACCTTCCATCTCTTCCTGTTCTTCCATGTCACAAGTCCCAGCCACTACAACCACTACCACCATCACCCCCAACACCATTATCACTATCCCTCCCATCTAAACCACCATCACCACTACCATCACTTCCATCACTGCTATCACCACCATTCCGCCCATCACCACTACCACCATCATCACTCACCACCACCACCACCTCCCCCTCCCCCAGCCTCTTCGCGTGCTCCTGTAGCCAACACACGCCTGCACTTAGCCGAGATGTCGAGGTGGGCGTGTAATATCGTCCCCAGGTTTGCCATCAATTGAGTTACCCGCGGACCTAAACGCAAATGATGGCCCCAAACAGCCCGGCGTGAAAACAACAACAATCTGTGTATCAATTTAACGGCATGGTATTCTGTCGTTGCATCTATAGAGCGAAAATGTATACAGTTACCCGCGGAGCTAAACGCAAATGATAGCCTCAAACAGCCCGGCGTGAAAACAACAACAATCTGTGACCTAGTGTATCAATTTAACGGCATGGTGTTTTGTTGTTGCATCCATAGCGCGAAAATGTATCTAGTTACCCGCGGACTTCCACGCAAAAAAATAGCTCCAAAAAAGCGCAAAGGAACATGAAAAAGAACATCAACCTGCGTCTGAGTATAACAATTTAACTGCAAGGTATCGTGACGCTGCATATATTGAACGAAAATGTAATGATAGTGTCCAGCGGCGTAACTTAGTGCACATGGAGTAGTGATTTATTTTTATTTTTTACTGTGGCCAATTTTAGTGTAAGGCAATAACCCGATGACGCAGTTTGACATTTTATTTATTACGGGACCGACTTTGATGACTCGAGGCGTTAATAATGATGCCCATATTCCCAAACATTTCGGGGATCACACACACACACACACACACACACACACACACACACACACACACACACACACACATACACACGCACGCACATTTGAAAAGGCTTTCGTAGAGGTTGTGTGGGTATATGTTCATTGGTGGTAGTTTTATGAGTATTGAAAGTGTGATGACAAGTCTTCTCCACCATGAACGTGAGAAAAACACACATGAGAGCCCGACTAATCTCCTTTGTGGGCTTGGGAAGTGTTTGTTGTGAGTCTAAAGCGTGTGAGAATACGAGGCAGAGATTCGTGTGCCTCCCGCCGTCTGTTTTTCCGTTGTACGTGTGTGAGGAGGCGCCCCTCGCCCCCACCCGCCCTCCTATACCCCGAGGACTCACCGGACGTGTTTTGTTGGTGCCCACAGGGAGGAAGCTGCAGGCGACGGTGGTCATGAAGGAGGCGTGGGAGGAAAGCCGGCTCACCAGGTCCTCGCAGCCGCCGCCGCCCCACGAGCCCGAGGACTCCGACGGCTGCTGCTGCGACGACTCTGCCTCCTCCTGCTGCTGCTGCCCCACGGCCTGCAAGATATTCCTTAAGTATGAACACAAGAGAGAGAGAGAGAGAGAGAGAGAGAGAGAGAGAGAATATATATATATATATATATATATATATATATATATATATATATATATATATATATATATATATATATATATATATATATATATATATGCCAGGGTTGTTTGATTTAAATCAAGATACATTGGCTGCATTAGATGCTTGAGTCTGTCCTCATATA
>NC_066533.1:5133892-5136392 GCF_024679095.1 Eriocheir sinensis
GACAGACTATATGATTGGGCGAGGAAGTGGCAGATGGAATTCAATGTCGGGAAGTGTAGCATTTTGAGTGTAGGTAGGAATAACCCCTTACACAATTACTCCTTAAATGACACTCCTCTAAGCAGGTCTGGGCGTGAGAGAGACTTAGGAGTCCTAGTGAGCGCTGACCTCCGTCCTAGGGCTCAATGCATTCAGGCTAAAAATCGGGCAAACAGAGTACTAGGTTTCATCTCAAGGAGCGTAAGCAATAGGAGCGCTGAAGTCATCCTCAAACTTTACTTAGCACTAGTTAGACCTCATCTCGATTATGCAGTTCAGTTCTGGTCCCCCTACTATAGAATGGATATCAAGATGTTAGAATCTGTACAGAGGAGGATGACAAAGATGATTCAGGGGGTGAGAAACTTGCCTTATGAAGACAGGCTAAAGCAGTTAAATCTACACTCTCTAGAAAGGCGAAGGTTGCGAGGAGACTTGATCGAAGTTTATAAATGGATGAAGGGCTTTAATAAAGGGGATGTCAATAAAATTTTGAGAGTGAAAGAGCCAGGTAGGACGAGTGGCAATGGTTTTAAGTTAGACAAATTCAGATTCAACAAAGACATAGGCAAGAATTGGTTCACCAATAGAGTGGTGGACGAATGGAACAGGCTTGGGAGCCATGTTGTGGGTGCCAATACCATAGATACATTCAAGAAGAGGTTAGATAAAGCCATGGATGGTGAGGTAAGGTGGGGTTGAGTGTACAGGAGCTGCCTTGTATAGGCCAACCGGCCTCTTGCAGACTCCTTACGTTCTTATGTTCTTATGTTCTCTCTCTCTCTCTCTCTCTCTCTCTCTCTCTCTCTCTCTCTCTCTCTCTCTCTCTCTCTCTCTCTCTCTCTCTCTCTCTCTCTCTCTCTCTCTCTCTCACACACACACACACACACACACACACACACACAAACAAACACACACACAATCTATCTATCTATCTATCTAACATTCACCCACCCACCTCCACTCCCCACCCACCCACCCACATAAACTCCTTTCCCTCCCCATCTTCCACTCCATCCCCGCCAACCCAACCCATCACTCCACCAGCACCAACACTTAGAACCTCAGGCCTTGGATACGACTGCATTCCTTCGACCTGAATAAATTAGTGAACTTTACGCTGCCCCTCTCGAAGGTACTGCATCTGATACACGACGATTTGGTGACACTGTTTGGGGGTACACTTAGTCTTACGAGGGAGGGAGAGAGGGAAGAAGGGTAAGAAGGAATGGAAAGTGTGGGAGAGTATAGAAAAGGAGGAGGAAGTGAGAGAAGGGCAGTTAAGGCAAGGTAAGGTAATGGGAGGGAAGGGAAGGGAAAGGAGAAGAAGGATAGGGAAAGGAAAGGAGAAAGGAGGGAGGAAAGGGAATGAAAATGAGAAGAAGAAAAGGAGGGAGGAAAGGAAAGGGAAAGGATAAGGAACGGAGGAGGGAAAGGGAAGGGGAAGAAGAAGGAAGGGAGGGAGGAAAGGGAAGGGAAAGGAGATAGAAAGGAGGGAGGAAAGGGAAGGGAAAGGAGGATCAGAAGGAAAAGAGGGAGGAAAGGAGAAGGGAAAAGAAAAGAGAGGAGAGAGGAAAGGGAAGGGAAAGGAGGGAGGAAAAGGGAGGGAGATGAGAAGAAAGAAAGAAGGAAGGAAAGGAAAGGGAAAGGAGAGAGGGAAGGCAAAGGAAAGAAGGAAGGGAGGAGGAGGAGGGGGTGAAGGAATGAGGGATGTGTGTTATTTATGGATTTAAAGGAGAGAAGGGAAGGAAATAAGAGAGGAAAATAAAGGAAAACGACAACAAAAGGAAGAGGAGAAATGAGGGCTTTGTGTGGGCAAGGAAACGAGAGATAAGGAAAAGAAGGGGAGGAAAGGGAAGGGAGAGAAGGATCAGAATGGAAGGATGGATGAAAAGAAAGGGAAAGGAAGATCAGAATGAAAGAAGGGAGAAAAGGGAAGGAAAAGGAGAAGAACGAAGTGAGAGAGGAAAGGGAAGGAAAAGGACGAGAAGGATGGGAGGAATTAGAAGGGAGAGGAGATGAATAAGGAATGAGAGAAGTGTCTGAGTACGAGGGAAGGAAAGGAGGAGAGGAAATAATCGATGAAGAGAAAGTAAACAGATAGGAATGATAAGGGAGAGGAGATAAAGAAGGAACGAGAGAAAATTATATGAGAACGAGGGAAGGAAAGGAGGAGTGGAAATAATCGATGAAGAGAAAGTAAACAGATAGGAATGATAAGGGAGAGGAGATAAGGAAGGAACGAGAGAAGTGTCTGAATACGAGGGAGGGAAAGGAGGAGAGGAAACAAGGGATGAAGAGAAAGTAAGAGAAGGAAAAGGAAAGGAAAGGTATGTGAATGAGTACGAGGGAGGGAAAGGAGGAGAGGAAATAAGAGATGAAGAGAAAGTAAGAGAAGGAAAAGGAAAGGAAAAGTGTGTGAATGAGTACGAGGGAAGGAAAGGAGGATAGGAAACAAGGG
>NC_066533.1:5138892-5298892 GCF_024679095.1 Eriocheir sinensis
TCTCTCTCTCTCTCTCTCTCTCTCTCTCTCTCTCTCTCTCTCTCTCTCTCTCTCTCTCTCTCTCTCTCTCTCATATACGACTTCAGTAATTAATTTCAGAAAAGAACTGCGCACTCCCTTGTTCTCGTCTTCCCGACAGCTCTAATAACAACCTTTTTTTTTTTCCTCCCAATTTGTCTGTTTACCTTTACCTCGCAACCCAAACTATCAAATGAGGGGCAGCGTGGCGCCTAAAACACCTCTTTTAGTTTCCCCCTTCATCTGTATATGTTCACCATACTCTCCTGTTTCAGTCTTTCTCCAATAATAAACTTTTTTTCCTTCTTCCTTTCTGTCTCTTTACTTTCTTTTCCCTTTAAACAGTATTACGAAAGGTGCCTAAAATGACTCCTCTGGTTTTCTTCCTCTTCATTTGGCCAAGAAAAAGCTGTAAGTTGGTAGTATATTGCTTTTATCATTACTACAGTATCTCAGCTCTAAACCCGTCTTCCTATGAACATGAAAAAGCTAATATTGTAGAAGAAAGAATCATTTATCATTTCAGAGGAACACTACAATGGTATCCTCTCATCATCACTTGTTAATGGTAAATAAAGATGAATTATT
The DNA here is from genome assembly GCF_024679095.1 of Eriocheir sinensis. NCBI lineage: Eukaryota > Metazoa > Arthropoda > Malacostraca > Decapoda > Varunidae > Eriocheir > Eriocheir sinensis. Next base: position 5,139,499 of record NC_066533.1, read on the forward strand.
ATAGAACAATCATTACTACGATACTTTTCTTCATCAGCTTATATTTACAACACAAACTCGCAGCCTCATTTTTTTATTATTTTTTTTCAGCTTCCTGTTTAAACGCTACCCACCTAGTACAGTTGTTTATGGAAAAGGTATTAATTATCATGAAAATCGTTAGACAGAAATTTTCATCGCCTTATATTTACAGCTCAGATTTGCTGCCTCATTCCCTTGTTTAACTTTTCTTGCTTGCTTGCTCTCCTGCTTGAACGATCCCTTACCAGAGTTGTTTGCGGGACTTTGAAAGTTTTTGTGTAGGTGGCAGTACTGTTCCTAGCGGTCCTTCTGTCTGGGGATTATCACTTTTATTTTATAACTCCAGGCAGAAGGACAGCTAAGTACATTGCTGCCCCCTATATGAGCTTTGAAAGTCCTTTATTACAATATTACGCATCCATTAAACTTGAAGGACATGGAGCAAATTGAGTAACCTATATTTCTCTATTAACTATTTTGCATCCTTCGTTAACGTCATCTTGAAGGACATGAAGAGCCAATTGTGTAAACTATATTGCTCAATGTTACTTTAATTGCATCTTTTATTAATGTCATCTTGAAGGGCGGGGAGAACCAATTGCGTTAACTTTACTCCTCTTACTTTTTTTTTTTGCATATTTCGTTAACGTCACCTTGAAAGACAGGAAGAACCAGTTATGTTAATTTTAACCTTCTCTATGTCACTTTTTTCGCAATCTTCGTTAACATAATCTTGAAGGACGGAAAGAACCAATTGTGTAAACTTTACTTCTATGTTTCATTTACTGCGTCCTTCGTTAAAGGAAAGAGCCATTTTTTTTTAATAGTTTGTACAGGTAAGGCAGTCAAAATATCCTCGGAAGAACAAGATATAGGTTGCAAAGGTAAAGCGACCCCTCGGTACAAAAAATACAAGGTCGCTTTTCCAATGCAACTTGTTTCTTCTTCTTCCTGGGATGTGTAGTCGGTCTGCCGTTCCCAGTGCGAACTAGGAAAAAAATGTCTGTTCCTTACGCCCATTCTCCACCAGACGTCTCATTTGTTACCCATCACCTGGAACATATACGGGAAGGTTAGATGGAGTTGAATAAAACATAGCTATACTTTAAGAAAAACGTATTAACACAAATTTTCTTCATCTGTTCATATTAATTTTACAGCGCGGCTTCGTTATGCACCTCGCCCTGTTACTGCGTTTGCCTCGTTTCGTCTTCAGCTTCGAATGCCACTTAATTCGAATGCGCGGTAAATAACGTATTAACACAAATTTTCCTCATCAGTTAATATGTACAGCGCGGCTTCGTTATGCGCCTCACTTCGGTATTGTGTGTGCTTCTTTTATTCTTCAGCTTCGAACGTCACTTCATTCGTATGCGCAGTAAAAAACACAACCGTCGTCTTCATTATCGGCTTCGTTATGCAGCTCACTCCGTTTTAGCGTGTGCTTCTTTTCTTCTTCACCTTCGACCGCCAATTAATTCATATGAGCAGGAAAAAAAAGACGTAGTTTTTATTTACAGCACGGCTTCGTTATGCACCTCACTTCGCTAATGGGTATATCCTCCTTTTTTTGTCTTCAGTTTCGAACGTCAATTAATTTGTATGCGCATAAAAAAAAAACTCTACCGTTGCAATCAATATCGTACGTGGTAATAAAAAAAACCCACAGCCATCTAACGGTTTCTTTTCACCGGCGATCATTAAAAGCACAACGAAGCTACTTTTTTTATTCGTTATGTAATGTTTTTTCTGCCTGTCTCGAATGCTTTCTATGGACTCATAACAAAAGAGCATCGATAATCTTCAGAACATTACAAACGGCATTTTCCACCTGTTCAAATTCACGGCACACACTCACTATTTCATTTCGTTATCTACTTTTCTATTCCCTTTGAAGGCCTTGTTTACCGGGAGATAGTAGATATATAAAGAGATAGAGAGGAAAACTCATTACACAACACAACATGGCTACGATATTCCCTCATCAGTCAATATTCACGGCACAAACTCGCTGTTTTATTTCGTCATCTACTTTTCTACCCCCTTTGAAGGCCTATTTACCGCGGGATAGAGGGAGCGATAGATCGGAAAAGAGATAGAGAGGAAAAAATAATTACCTACATAACACAACATGGCTACGATAATTATTCTCTCATCAGTCAATATTTACAGGACAAACTCGCTGTTTCATTTCGCTGTTTTATTTTTCTGATCCCTTTGAAGGCCTGTTTACTGGGGGATATATGGAGCGATGGATAGTTAAAGAGATAGAGAGGGAAAAAAATTACCAACATAACACAACATGGCTACGATAATTATTCTCTCATCAGTCAATGTTTACAGGACAAACTCTCTCTTCCATTTCGTTATCTACTTTTTCTATCCACATTGAAGGCCCATTTACCGCGGGATAGAGGGAGCGATAGATCGGAAAAGAGATAGAGAGGAAAAAATAATTACCTACATAACACAACATGGCTACGATAATTATTCTCTCATCAGTCAATATTTACAGGACAAATTCGCTATTTCATTTCGTTATCAGCTTTTTTTTAACCCCTTTGAAGACCTTGTTTACCGGGAGATACATGGAGTGATAGATAGTTATAGAGATAGAGAGGAAGAATCATTACCTAACACAGCAACGATATTTTTCCATCAGCTAATATTTACAGGACAAACTAGCTATTTCATTTCGTAGCTTTATTTTTCTGGCCCCTTTTGCCAACCGAGAGGAAGAACAAACAATCAACAACAATACACTTACCAAGAACAACACTGTATGGATATTTTTTTAACACCTTGTATTTACCTCTCAAACTTCCTGCCTCGTTCCATTACTTAATTTCTTCCCCCTTGAAAAAAAAAAGAACAAGTAGCGCAGAACAATAATGCAAGGATACTTTTTCAACACTTTATATTTACATGGCAAGCTTCCTGTCTCGTTCCATTACTTAATTTCTGTCCCCGTGAAAAACAACAACATAACGAACAACAATACAAGTGAAACAACATTGCCAGGATATTTTTTCAACACCTTATATCTACATGGCAAACTTCCTGCCTCGTTCCATTACTTAATTTTTGCCCCCTTTGAAAAATAACATAGCAAAAAAAGAACAATATCAACAACAAAAACACGAGAAACAACATTGAAGGATATTTTTTTAACTTATATTTACCTTGCAAACTTCCTGTCTCGTTCCATTTCTTTGCAGCGAAGGAGGCAGTTCAAAGGCATAAAAAAAGAAAACAATAATTAAAAAAAGCCCGCTACTTACTGCTCCTAAAAAGAGTGCAGAGGAGTGGCCGAAAGGGAGGTCAATTTCGGGAGGAGAGGTGTCCTGATACCCTCCTCTTGAAAGAGTTCAAGTCGTAGGCAAGAGGAAATACAGATGAAGGAAGACTGTTCCAGAGTTTACCAGCGTGAGGGATGAAAGAGTGAAGGTGCTGGTTAACTCTCTTAATTTCTGCCACCGTGAAAAACAACATAACATAACAGAAAACAACAACAAGAACAAGCGCAGACTAACAATGGCTGGATATTTTTTAACACTTTATATCTACATGGCAAACTTCCTGTCTCGTTCCATTACTTAATGTCTGCCACCGCGAATAAAAAACATGACAAACAACATTAACATCAACAACACACGCGAAACAACATAACAAGGATATTTTTTCAGCACCTGATATTTACCTCGCAAACTTCCCGTCAGGTTCCATTACTTAATTTCTTCCCCCGTGAAAGGTGACTACCGGTCCACGGAGAGAAAGAAAAAATAAGTATTGATCATAAGAGAACCAAGAACCCGGCGATATTTCTTCATCAGCTTATACGCACAGCACACACCTGCGGCCTCATTCACTTGCCCAATTTTTCTGCTTCCTGTTTGAATGCTGACAACAGTTGTTATTGGAAAAAAGATCAATCGTTATAAAACCAATATTACTGCGATAATAATTTCTCTTCATCAGTTTATATTTACTACACAAACTCATTCCTTAGTTTAATTATTTCTGCTTCCTGCTTAAATGCAACCCACCGAGTACAGTTGTTTGTGGGGAAATAGACGGTATTGATTATCATACAAGTCTTAACATTTATACTTTCTTTCATCATCTTATATTTACAGCTCAAACTTGCGGCCTCATTTCCTTGTTTAACTTTTTTGCTTCCTGCTTAAACGCGACCCTATTAAACTTGTTTGTGAAAAAAAAGGTATTAGTCAGCATAAAAATCTCTAGGCTAATATTTTTTCATCACCTTATATTTTCAGCTCAAACTCGCTGCCTCATTTCCTTCCTTCTGCTTCCTGTTTGAACGCAACTCACCTCTACAGTTGTTTTAGGGAGAAGTTTTAATTTACACAGAACTCTTTTAACCTTTCCTTTCTTCATTACCGTAATTTCCACCCCAAACTTGCTTCCTTATTTATTTGTTTAATTTGTCTGCTTCCTGTCTGAATGCAACATAGCCACAGCTGTATAACGATAAAAGAAGTTATTAATTGCCACAGAACTCTTTACATACCTTTCCTTTCTTCATTACCGTATATTTCCACCCCAAACTTGCTTCCTTATTTTTTTTTGTTTAATTTGTCTGCTTCCTGTCTGAACGCAACCTAGCCACAGCTGTATAATGATAAAAGAAGTTATTAATTGCCATAGAACTCTTTATCCCTATACTTTTCTCTTTCCTCACCTTTTATCTACAACCCAAATTTGCTTCCTCATCTCTATATTCGGTTTGTTTGCCTCCTGTCTGAACGCGGCCTAGCCACAGCTGTTTACAAAGGAACATAACTAATAAAACTTTAAGAGCAGCGCAACATACCACGACATTCCTTCATGTTTTCGACGCTGTTACTCCATTGAATTAAAAAGAAATAAGAGGAGGAGGAAGAAGAGAGAGAGAGAGAGAGAGAGAGAGAGATACAAAAAGATTAAAAGTGAGATAAAAGCTTAGAGAGAGGAATGTGATAAAGGAAGAGGAGGAGGAGGAAGAGGAGGAGGAAGAAGAGATGAGAATATAAAAACGAAGAAGGAGGAAATAAACAGAAAGATAAAAACGAGGAGAAAAAGAGATAAAGAAGAAAGAAAAGACGAAGGGCAAAGACGATAAAAATGGAAACTAAGAAAAACTACCGTCAAAGTTATTATACATCCATACCCATCAGCCTACAATGTCAACGCCTCCCATAGACTAAAAAAATAAAGAGAAAAGTATTAATAAATTCAGAAGAACATTGCAACAATCCTCAGTCCATCCCCTTTGTTTACAGCGCAAAGTCCTCGTGAGTCGCTTCTGTTGATGTGTAAACAATAATGATAGTGACCGATGATGATGATGATGATGGATATGTTGAAGCTCTTACCGGACTTTCTACCATTTGTTTTTTTCTCTCTCCTTTCTCGTTCTCTTCTTCTTTGTTCACCTTCCTTTCTCTTCTGTTTTCAATTCTTCATTCTCTTTTTTTCCTCCCTCTTCGTCTTCATCCTTCCTTCCCTTCTTCCTCTCTTCCTTCTCTTTCTTTCCTCCTTCGTTTTCCTCCTCTTTTCTCTTCTTCCTTTTTCCTTCTCTTCCTTCTCTTTCTTTCCTCCTCCTTCGTTTTCATCCTTCCTCCTCTTCTTCCTTTTTCCTCTCTTCCTTCCCTTTCTTTCCTCCTCCCTTCTCTTCTTCCTTCTCGATATTCTCTCCCTGTCTTCCTCCTCCACTTCCTTCACCAACTTCTTACTCCCTTTTTTTCCCTTTTCTTAATCTTCCCTCTCATTCTTCCTCCTTTATCTTCCCTCTCCTTCTTCCTCTACCTTTTCTTATTTCATCTTTTTTTCCCTATTTTCTTCCTCTTCCTCCTTTATCAACTTCGATTCTCTATGCTCTCACTACACTTTTTTTTATCATTATTTTTCTTATCTTCCCTGTCCTTCCTTCCTCTCTTCCTTCTCCATATTTATTCCTTCTTTCCCTTTATCTCCTTCCCTTCTCATGGTTTTACTGCACTTTTTCATATCTCGTTATTTTTTTTATTTTTCCGTCTCCTTCGTTCTCCTTCTTTACCTTCCCTTTCCTTCTTCCTCCTCTCCTTTTGCCATCTTTTCATTCCCATTCCCTTTCTTCGTCCTTCTCTCCTTTTATCATCTTTCTTTCTTTAAGCTCTTCCTAATGTTGTCTTTCCTTTGTCCTTCTTTCACTTCCGTTCTCTCCTTCCTTCTTCCTTCTCTACATTCTTCCCATTTACTCCATTTTTTCTTCTTCTCTTGTTTATCAGCTTCCCTATTTCAAGCAGTTATTCCTCATTTTTATATCTTTCTTCTTGATCTTCTCTCGCCTTCTTCCTCCTTCCCCTTTTCCTCCTTCTTCTTCCTCTACCTTTCTCACTTTCCCTTCTCTAAACCTCTACTGCACTTTTCATCTCTTTCTTTTTTCCATCTTCCCTCTCCTTCCACTTCCTTTTTTATCTTTCCTACTTTTCTTCCTCTTCCTCTTCATTCTTCATATTCACTCCTTTTCTTCTTTTTCCGCCTCTTTTTTATCATCTTCCTTTATATATAGTTCTTCTCTTCTCTCTGCTTCCTTCTTTACATTAACTTCCTCTTCTCTTCCTCCTCCCTTTCTTTCTCACTTTCCCATCTCAAGACCTTTACTGCGCTTTTTATGTCTTTCTTAATCTTCCCTCTCCTTCCTCCTCCTTCTCTATCCTCCCACTTTTTCTTCCTCTTCCTCCCCGCGAGATGAAGCAACACCACCATCACCGGCTGCGAGATGATGACGGACTTGTTGAAACTCTTATTGCACATTATTTTTATCTCTCCCAGTTTTATCCTCCCTCCCCTCTTCCATCCCCTCCTTCCTTATTCAGCTTCGTCCTTCTTCTTTACCGTCCCTTTCCTCCTTCCTCCTCTCCCTTTTCCATCTTCATATCCATTCCCTTTCTTCGTCCCTCTCTCCTTTTATCATCTTTCTTTCTCTAGGCTTTTCCTGAATTTTCTTATTTTATTTATTTTAGTCAACAGAGAAACTACACAAACAGACAGCAAGACGACAAACAGATTATCTAACTTATGAACTGGAAAACAAACCGGTAACTCCTGACTGCCTGACTGTCTAGCTAACAAATTAACTAACTGATTGACTAACTGAATGACTGGCTAACTAACCTACTAACTACTACTAACAAACTAACTTACTAATTGACTGACTGACTGGCTGACCAACTAACCAATTGACTTACTAACCGACTAACCAGCGAGCTCACTAACTGACTGACTGACTGACTATCTGACTGACTGACTGAATAGCTAACTGAATGACTATCTGAGCAACTACTAGTAATTAACTGACTGACTGACTGACTTACCTGAGTGTCCATCTATAAAAGTGGCTGATTCATTGACTGACTGAAGGACTGATTAACAAACTGACACTCACTATATCTAAACATGTGACTAAACGAGAGAAACATCATCATCATCATCATCATCATCATCATCATCATCATCATCATCATCATCATCATCATCATCGTCATCACTATCACCATCACCATAGGAGGAAGTGAACCAAAACTAACTCTTCACAACGTCACTATTTTTTTTCCCCTCCTCGTGTTCGCGTACCGACAGAAAAGTTCGCACCTTTGCTTACCCTACGTCATGTTGCTTATAGGACGAGGATAAACATTTCGCGGTAGTGCATGGCGGTGGTAGTGGTGGTGACGGTGACGGTGGTGGTGGTGGTGGTGGTGACGGTGACGGTGGTGGTGGTGGTGGTGAGGGAGGTTGTCTTATCGAGGACTTGTTTGTTAAGTTGTGTTGACCGTATCGAACCATATACTCATCTTTCTTTTTTGCTCCTCCTCTTCCTCTTCATCTTTCTATTCGTTCTCTTCCTTCTCCTTTTCATTCCTTTTTATGCCCTCCTTGCCTCACTTCCTCCTTCCATTTCTCCTTCTCTTCTTCCCTCACTCCCCTTTCTTTTCCTTCTTCATCTATCGTTTTCTTCCCTTCTTTTCATTCCTTTCTATGTCCTCCTTGCCTCACTTCCTCCTTCCATTTCTCCTTCTCTTCTTCCCTCACTCCCCTTTCTTTTCCCTCTTCATCTATCGTTTTCTTCCCCTTTCTTTTCATTCCTTTCTATGCCCTCCTTGCCTCACTTCCTCCTTCCATTTCTCCTTCTCTTCTTCCCTCACTCCCCTTTCTTTTCCCTCTTCATCTATCGTTTTCTTCCCCTTTCTTTTCATTCCTTTCTATGCCCTCCTTGCCTCACCTTCTCCTAGTCTTCCTTCCTTCTATTTTTCCCTCTCTTTTCCCCTCACTCCCCTTTCTTTTTCTTCTCCTAATAGCGTTTTCTTCCCCATTCTTTTCATTCCTTTCTATGCCCTCCTTGCCTCACCCTCTCCTAGACTTCCTTCCATTTCTCCTTCTCTTTTCTCCTCACTCCCCTTTCTTTTTCTTCTCCTAGCGTTTTCTTTCTTTTCATTCCTTTCCTATAGCCCTCATTCTTCATCCTCCCTTTTCCTTCCAATGTCCATCTTATTTACTTTCTCCCTTTACTCCTTCTCTTCATTTTCATTCTTTTCCTACATTCTCATTCCTTCAACTTCTTTCCTTCAATCTCTCTTCCATCCTAAGACTTTTTTTCTTCTTCCTTCACCCCATTCTTCTCCTCCTCCTCCTCCTCCTCTTCGTTCTTACCCTCTTTATTCTCATTTTCATTCTTTTCCTACATTCTCCTTCCTTTAGCCTTCCTTTCTTTTTTCAATTTCTCTTTTTCCTTCACTCCCTTTTCTTCTCCTCCTCCTTCATTCCATCCTCGCTCTCTCCCTCTCATTCATTCTTTTCCTACCTTCTCCTTCCCTTTTCCTTCAAACTCCCTTCCATGCTATTCCCTTTCTCTTCTCCCCTCACTCATCTTCTCCTCCTCCTCGTTCTTCTGCTCTTCCGCCTCCTCATTTTTACTCCTTTCCCACTTTCCTCCTTCCATTTTTCTTCAACCTTCCTTCCTTCCTCTTCCCTTTCTCTTCTCCCTTCATTCGTCTTTTTCTCATCCTCCTTTCTCACCTCTTCCTTGTTTTCTTTCCATCATCTTATTTGTTTGTTCTCCTCCTCCTCCTCCTCCTCCTCCTCTTCGTCTTCTTCATCTTCCTGTCCTCCTTCTCCCCCTCTTTATTCAATTATCTCTTTTTTTTCTTCTCTATCCCTTCCTCCCTTTTGTTTAGTCTCCTTCTTCCCTTTTCGGCCATGCTCCTCCTCTTCCTCTTTCACCCTCTCCTTCTTTTTCCTTTCTTCCTTTTTTATCCTCCCCTGCTCCTCTTCCTCTTTCTCCCTCGTCCTCCTCCCCTTTGGCCTTCTCTCCGCCTGCTCTGAACTCGTCCGTGGTTATATATTATTTTATGTTCGATAATGAGCCTAGTGTGTGTGTGTGTGTGTGTGTGTGTGTGTGTGTGTGTGTGTGTGTGTGTGTGTGTGTGTGTGTGTGTGTGTGTGTGTGTGTGTGTTATTTTGGCTTATTATATTTTAAAAGTCTACGGAAGAAGCAACTAATGTTTCGATATCAGATGTTATGAGTAATGTGTGTGTGTGTGTGTGTGTGTGTGTGTGTGTGTGTGTGTGTGTGTGTGTTTACCTGTGCCTGCGGATTTGTTTACGTGAGGTAGTGCGTGAGGGTGCGTGGGTGGGTGTGTCCTTCGATTGATTCTCGGCCTTCCCAGCGTAGGAGTAAGGTCGCTGCAAACCCTTGGCGTGTTGGCCGCCGCCGGGTCGCGACAGACGGCGCTTTATCACCCGCCCACCCAAGTCAGGCACCTCAGCAACAACCCTTTACTTTTTCTTGTTCATTTTGTCCTACTTTTTGTTCTTGTTCTTGTTTTTGTTCTTCTTTTTTTCATTCTTTTCCTACATTCTCCATTCTTCATCCTTTCTTTTTCTTCAAATTCCCATCATATTCCCTTTCTCTTCTTCCCTCCCCCTTCTTCTTGTTCTTGTTCTTTTTCCTGTTCTTGTTTTGTTCCTGTTATTCTTTTCTTATTTTTCATTCCTTTCATTTTCTTTTTCTCTTTCGTTCCTCTTCTTCTTTGTCTTTTTTCTTCTTCTTCCACTTTTCATTCTTTTCCTCCACTCTCCATTCTTCACCCTCCCCTTTCGTTCAAACTCCCATCATATTCCCTTTCTCTTCTTCCTTCACTCTTTTCTTTTCCTTCTTGTTCTTTCTTTCTTTCTTTCTTTCTTCTGCTTCCTCGTCTTCTTCGTCATCTGCTTCTTTCTTTTTTTCTTCTTTATCTTCTTCTTTTCGATAGCTCTTACCCATGTTATAAGGTCGCTGTTTTGAGTTTGTGATTCGGGGTTAAAATGAATACCAGATGTCCTTTCCTAACGTCACGCGGAGGCACTTGGGGTTGAACTGGCTCGCTCGCAACAAACACAACCTTCCTCTCCCCTCCAGCCACGCGCCGCCCATTCCTCAGCACCTACACGTCTTATCACCTTCCTGTTTCCCTTAGACCAGGTACAAGTTTATCCTTCCTACCGCCTCCCTCCTTGCCATGCCTACTACTCTCCCGTTTTCCTTTATTTTCTCTTTTTTCCCTTATTCTTACACACAACCCCCCCCCCCCCTCTATACTCACACATTCATACACACTTCCCTTCCTTCCCTTCCTTTCCTGTTGTCTATTTCCGCTTCCAACATTGTCATGCCTCCTACTCCCTCCCGTTTTCCTTTATTTTCTCTTTTTTCCCTTATTCTTACACACAACCCCCTCCCCCCCTCTATACTCACACATTCATACACACTTTCCCTTCCTTCCCTTCCTTTCCTGTTATCTATTTCCGCTTCCAACACTGTCATGCCTCCTGCTCCTTCCCGTTTTCCTTTATTTCCTCTTTTTTCCCTTATACATACACACGTACACCCCCACTCTATACACACACATTCATACACACTTTCCCTTCTTTCTCTTCCTTTCCTGTTATTTAATTTCCTTCTCTTTCCTTTTTTTCCCTTTTCTCCCATATCCACAACCTTCTCTTCTCTTTTTTTTCTTACACACACATACACACACACAAAAAAAAAAACATTCATACACACGTCTTTTTTCTCTTCCCTTTTCAGTTCTTAAATTCCCTTTTCTTTCCTTCTTTTCCTTTATTTCACCACATTCTATCACACCCATAACCTTCTTTTCCCTTCCCTTTCCTTTCCTTCATGTCTTTCCCGTCCCTTTACTTACCCGTCCACTCACACACTTTTATTTCCTTCCCTTTCCTTCATGTCTTTCCCGTCCCTGTCCTCATCCATCCACCCACACCCACACCCATTCCGTCCTGTCCCTTTACGAACCCCACACATCCTATCCACACACACCTACCCCCGCCAATCTCATCCCATTCCTTATTTCCTCCTCTTCCATTCACACCCTATCCTTTCCATTATTTTTCAATCTCGCCAGACACACCTGATCACTCTTTTCCACACACGTAAGAGGTCAGCTTTTACCACACTTTTTGTAATTTTCCTCTTTACCTTTCCTCTCCTTCATTCTTTTCTTCTTATTCATCTTCCCTTATCTTCTCTTTTCAATCCTTCCTTTCCTCCCTCGTTTTCATCTTCCATTTTTTCCTTTTTCCTTCCATTTTTTCTTTCCTTTCCTTCCTCACTCCTCTCATTCCTTGTTTATCTTCCCTTCTCCTCTCTTTTCAATTCTTCCTTCTCTTTCTTTCCTCTCTCTTCGTTTTCATCCTCCCCTCTCTTCATCCTTTACCCGCCTCTTCCTTTTTTCTTTCCTTTTTTTCTTTCCTCTTCTTCATTCTCTTCTCTTTTCAGTTCTTCCTTCTCTTTCTATCATCCCTCTTCGTTTTTATCCTCCCATCTTCTTCCTTTTTCCTTTCCATTTTTTCTTTCCTTTCCTTCCTCATTCCTCTTATTCCTTGTTCATCTTCCCTTCTCTCCTCTTTTCAATTCTTCCTTCTTTTTTTTTCTCCTTCGTTTTCACCCTCCCCTCTCTTCTTCCTTTTTCCCCCTCTTCCTTTTTCATCTTCTTTCCCTTTATTCCTCCTCCTCCTCCTTCTTTATCACCTTCACACCTTACCCTTTCCATCCCTTCCCATCTTCGCCAACCGCACCAGTTAACTCACTCCGAGACATACACGGTCGGCAAACACACACACACACACCAGTCTCATCCCTCCCCATCACACCCCTCCACTATTCACACCTTACCCTTCCCATCCTCTCCCATCCTCGCCAAACACACCTAACCACTTTCTCTACCTCTCCCTCTCTCTCTCTCTCTCTCTCCCACACAGGTACACGGTCGGCAGGTCCATACAGCTGTTCCTCTACGTGCTGGACATTGCCACGGACGTCAGCTTGGCAGTGGCGGATTATCGAAATGGTAAGATATACAAAACAGGAGCGTCTGATGTTTGTTTCTTATCTGATTATAAAAGTCTCTCGGCATTCACCTTTAGCGAGTCTATCTCACTCTTTTCTTCCTTTGCTTAATTTTCTTATGCATGAAATAGTTGCTTTTGCTATACATGATTGACAAGGGTTATGACACATCGCGATAGTCTAGAAAAATGAGTTTGGTGAATAATTAAGTGAACGAGAAAACGAACGAGACTCCAAAACGTAAAAGAACTAAGAATATGAGTAGCATGAAAACAAAGCGTACGAATTATTAGTATTTAACCCACGATAAGGAGTAAGCAGCACCGGGAGATCATTACTAGGGAGAAGCAGAGTCATAGGATAGGAGAGTGTGGCCATATTCATCACAGGCGCCACGAGTTGCCGAAAGAGCCGCGCGAAATTCAAATTGACACTGATAGAATAATGTTTTTTTTCTGTGTGTGTGTGTGTGTGTGTGTGTGTGTATGTGTGTGTGTGTGTGTGTGTGTGTGTGTGTGTTCGTTACTTCTCCGAGATCTTTTCGATACCCAGAGCACCAAAAAACACAATTGTCTCAGCCTCAATTTGAATTTCGCGCGGCTCTTTTGGTAACGTGGCGCGTGTGATGAAGCTGGGCAAGCTCTCCTACTCGATGACTCTATGGAAAAGGTTAGAGCTAGATCAGTAATAGCCTATCAAGAAGCAGCCAAGACCATTTAGTTTTGGATCTTGAATTTGAAAGTGTTATGTGGAAAGTTAGGTGAACAGCAGGGATGTTGTGTTAGTATTAGTGATTTGAAGAGACTGGGGAAGGAATGGGAAGGAATGTGGTAAGTTGAGTTGGTAAAAGAAATGTGTTATTATTAGTGATATTGAAGGGCCTGGGTAAGGAGAGGAAAGAAATGTGGTAAGTTACGTGAAGAAAAGGAAAGTTGTCTTTGTATTACTGATATTTAAAGGGACAGAGGATGGAGTGGGGAAAAAGTGAGGTAAGTTACGTGGAGAAAGGAAATGTTGTGTTAGTAGTTGTAGTATAGAATGGACTGGAGAAGAAATATAAAGGAGTTTGGTAAGATGCGTGAAAAAAAAGAATGATTGGTGAGTATTCGTGATATTGAGAGGACTGTGGAAGTGGAAAGTGTTGTGGCAGGTAACATGGAGAAAAGGAATATTGTGTTAGTATTAGTGATATAAAAGGGATTAGAAACGGAGTGAGAAGAAAAAGAAAGGGAAAAGTGATACTGAAAAAAAAATCGGGGAAGGAGTGGACAGAAATATAGTAAGTTACGTGAGGGTATGGAATGCTGTGTAAGTATTAATGATATAAAAGGGATTGGAAACGGAGTGGGAAGAAAAAAAAAGGGAAAAATGATACTGATAAAAATCGGGGAAGGAGTGGACAGATATATAGTAAGTTACGTGAGGGTATGGAATGCTGTGTTAGTATTAATGATAAAAAAAGGAATAGTGGAAGGGGCGGGAAGAAAAGAAAGAGAAAACTGATACTCAAGAAATCGAGGAAGGAGTGGACAGAAATGTGGGAAGATGAGTGAAGAGAAGGAATGTTGTGTTGGCCTTTGTACTACTGAAGGGATTGAGGAGGGAGTGAAAAGAAAAGAAAGAGGTAATGATGTTGATGGGGCCGAGGAAGAACTGGAAAGAAATGTGGTAAGATACGTGGAGATAAGGAATGTTGTGTTAGCTTTTGTACTATTGAAAGGACTGAGGAGGAACTGAAAAGAAAAGAAGGAGGTAGTGATGTTGATGGGGCCGAGGAAGAACTGGAAAGAAATGTGGTAAGATACGTGGAGATAAGGAATGCTGGGTTAGTATTTGTGATGTTGAGGGATCGGGAAAAGGGAGGAAAGAAATATGGTAAGTTATGTGAGGAAGAAATGTTATTGATATTGAGGGGATCTGAGAAGGAGTCGTAAGTATAAAAAGGGAAAGTTAAGAGGTATAAAATTAGTGATGTTGAGGGGTCGGGAAGAGGGAGAAAAGAAATATGGTAAGTTATGTGAGGAAGAAATGTTATTGATATTGAGGGGATCTGAGAAGGAGTCGTAAGTATAAAAAGGGAAAGTTAAGAGGTATAAAATTAGTGATGTTGAGGGGTCGGGAGAAAGGAGGAAAGAAATATGGTAAGTTATGTGAGGAAGAAATGTTATTGATATTGAGGGGATCTGAGAAGGAGTCGTAAGTATAAAAAGGGAAAGTTAAGAGGTATAAAATTAGTGATGTTGAGGGGTCGGGAGAAAGGAGGAAAGAAATATGGTAAGTTCTGTGAGGAAGAAATGTTTTAGTGATATTGAGGGGATCTGAGAAGGAGTCGTAAGTATAAAAAGGGAAAGTTAAGAGGTATAAAATTAGTGATGTTGAAGAATCGGGAAGAGGGAGAAAAGAAATATGGTAAGTTATGTGAGGAAGAAATGTTATTGATATTGAGGGGATCTGAGAAGGAGTCGTAAGTATAAAAAGGGAAAGTTAAGAGGTATAAATCATGCACCATTATCTGGACCGACGGCTGGAGGTCAAGGCAAGGCTACGGCCATTAAGAGTGTGTTTAGAAAAGCGAAAGTCGATTAAAATGTTTGCTCGGGCGATGCGGCAGTTAAACCCATACTTAGAGGTTAGCGAGGGAATTACTGAAAGCGCCATTGTGGAGTAGTGTTCTCTGTGTACAGGAAAAGAATAAGCAGCTAAAAATAATTGCTTCTGGTATATATAATTGACAAGGTTCCTGACGCATCGCAATAGCCCAGAAAATAACTTCGATTGATACTTATGTGAAAGAGCAAACAAATTAGACTCCAAAACGCAAAGGAAACATTATACAAACATGAGTATTATTTTTTTTTAATCTACGATGAATAATATAAAGAACAACGGGATGAAACGAAAAACTAAAGCCGTAGAATATATAAATGACAGTTCGTATTTTTCGCTTATTAAATCTAAAGTACGCTCCTGGGACATATAAGCCTTTTCTATGCTGTATAATATTGTGTTTTCCGAGTACAAGGGTTGAGCAGGATTATGGATTAAGATAAACGAGAGAGAGAGAGAGAGATGAAAAGAGAATAAAATAAAATAAAAATAAGAGATGAAAGTAGGAAATAAAATACAAAAGAAAATAGATACAAGGAAATAAGGCAAGAGGAAAAGAAAAGATAACAGATAGAAAAAAAGGAAAAAAAGAAGAAACACGAATTGAGAGTAGAGAGAAGGCAAAAGGAGGAGAAAAGAATAAAAAGAATAAAAAGATTAAAAAAGAGGAGATAAAAGAAAAGAAGAAACGAAAAGAGAAAAGAAAGGACTAAGAGTTGAGAGAAAGAGGGAAGAAGAAAAACGGCAAAGAAAAATGTGTAGAACAGGACAAAAACGAGAGAAGAGTAGAAAGAAGAGAAGAGGAGAGGAAAGCAAGAGGAGAGAAGCGTCATTAAATGTTCCTCCTTATTGATGTCGAACGGAGTGCACAATAGCCAAGCCAATTTGGGTCCTCCGAACAGGTATTGTCTCCAGGTGAAATATTATTCGCAGGTAACGCTATTGTGCCGATATAATTACGCAACGGCCCCTAGCAACACACACACACACACACACACACACACACACACACACACTTTATGTAACGAGACGACAACAACAACAAAACACACACACACACACACACACACACACACACACACACACACACACACAGGCCCTGAAGCGCTTAACTCCGTTCTAATCACATTTAATCTCTTGTAAGTATATAAATTTTGCTCTCCGTGTCCTCCATCACACATTTTTTTTTTCACTCACTGATATTTCAAAACTCTTTCCTACATTTTTTTTCCTTTTACGTTTCAACACCAATCTCCATTTGACTTTCTTTTTATACCATTTTTTTTGTGCGTGTTTAGCCTTTAACCTGACGTAATCTCTTTTTTTTTTCTATTTGTTTCAACAGCTGATTCCGCTTTACTTTACTATTATAATGTTCTTTTGGATGTCTTAGTAGTCTATGTGTTTTGTACTTTTTAATTTTTCTTTCAGTGTGTAGCCTACTTCCATTAACTAGACGTAATCTCCTATTTTCCATTTTTCCTTTCGTTTCATCATCGGGTTCCTTTTTATTTCACTTTCATAGCGTCGCGTGTTGTTCTTGTAACTGTGTCTTGCATTCCTAAACTCTTTTCATTCTGAACAGCCTTTACGGTAATCTAGTTTTCTATTTTTTCTTCGTCTCAATAAGTCTCCGTTTTACTTTATTTTTATAACGATATGTTTGTGTGTGGTTGGGTGTCATGTCCACAACTTTTTTGGTACCATTGTATCCAGTAATTGACTTGACGTAATCTCACTTCATTCTTAGTTGCTAGCAGAACCAACAAATATAGTTTCTGCTGTTTACTTCCTTTGTTCCATTTTATTTTCGTGTTTATTTTCATCACTATTTTTCTTTGTAAATAATTTTTCCAGTCTTCCAAATCGTATTCATATCACTTATTAGAGCCAACATGATTCTTCCTCTTTTCTCCTCTCAGCTTCTATTCACAGCCTTTCCTCTATTTTCCAACTCCGCTCCTATTCACTGTCTTCCTGTGTGCCGCTCAGCCTTGCCCTCCTTTCTCCCTTTCACCGTCTCCCTGTGGCGGCGTTACAGGCGACACCACCTTTGCGTTCATCAACCTCGCTCTGGTCTTCACCCCTGGCTTCCTGTTCGTGATGTTCGCCCTCACGGACATACTCAGCAACAACACGGGGTTCCTGGCGTGCAGCAAGGCCTTCCTCTGGTTCTTCAGCTTCCCTCTCCTTCCCTTGTGGCCGGCTGTCCGGTGAGTGTGATCCTGCAACTCTCACGTAAGGATGTTTCGTTGCTGTGTGAATGTAGAGCACATACGCAGCGTTGCCAGATTATCGTACTCACCGCATTGTATTTATCATTTTTAAGCCTCAGACACTCGTACATTCACAAATAACGATAGAAAAATAAAGTTAAGGTTAAAACTGTTACTTATCGATGTTTTTATTTTGCCATAGTTATCGGTCAGACACTACGAAAATGCAATGCGATGAGTACGATAATTTGGCAAGGCTGCCCATACGGTTCCCGGTGTGCTCCAAAGCCGTCCTCCTGGGTTCTTGCAGTATATATCAAGGGAGTGTTTTGTCTCCACTTGCGCTCTTCTAATCTTCTCTTATAGACGGTTTTTAAGTGAGAATACGTATGTCTCACCTATTTTTTTTCTTTTTTTTACAATAAAGGAAGGGGAAAAAAAGCCAGCTATGCGCTGCTCCTGCAAAGAAAATAGAGCGAGAGGCCAAATGGACACCTCACTGTATAGATGAGCCGAAAAGCAAGTCAAGGAAAATTCTGGGTGTGCTGCTGGGCAATACTTTGTTTTTGTTTCACCTTCCTCCATGCATTCTTGTTATTGAATGTACTGGGCGCACGTATGTCACTCGCGAGAAGAAATATCAATGCTCATACATCTCGATATGTAGCGAGGAATTTATTGGCACGCTGTAAGTGAGTGTTCCTCTGTATCACCTTTCTCAGTCCTTCCTTTGTTGTACACCGTTGTATAAAGGTGAATAAATCCCTCAAGAAAACTCTATAATGTAATACGGGGGACTGGGCAACGTTCATGTGGCTAAATTTCAACCTTCTCGTCTACCTGGAGGTAATCACTGGCTCTCGCTCCCCTCACAGAGAATAAGTGATCAGATGAGTGATGAAGCTGCTGCCAAACAGGCTTTCTTTTGGCGGTGATATTACGTGGCTTCCTTTGACGTGTGTTGGAAATATGATTGTGTACGCAGCAGCCCTGGCCAGCCATGCATGATTTACTAATCGGAAGAATAACTTTAAAAAATACAGCGATCGTGTAACAGATGAAAAAGACTAAATTTTGACAAAGATTCAGTTAAAAAAAAATCTTACAGTTACAAGGTTTGAATAAAAGATAATAAATTGACAATGTTCGTGCAAGAATGTTTAAATGTACAAGGTTCGAGTAAAAACTGGAAAAAAAATCATGGTTCGATTAGAAATAAAAAAAAAAGGTTCAAGTAACCAAGAAAATAATTTGACAAGGTTCAGTAAATCAGTGGCCTACTTTGAATTTACAAGGTTCAGGAAGAAAAGTTATTTGAATTTACAAGATTCAAAAATTAATTACCTGAAATTTAGAGGTTGAGGACAAAAGAGTTGAAAATAATAAAGGTCAGGAAAAAAGGAGGTACATTTACAAGGTCACGAGTAGATAAATTTACAAGGTCACGAAAAAGTGGATAGATTTACAAGGTCATAAAAAAGTGGATAGATTTACAAGGTCACGAAAAAGTGGATAGATTTACAAGGTCACGAAAAAGTGGATAGATTTACAAGGTCACGAAAAAGTGGATAGATTGACAAGGTCACGAAAAAGTGGATAGATTTACAAGGTCACAAAAAGTGGATAGATTTACAAGGTCACGAAAAAGTGGATAGATTTACAAGGTCACGAAAAAGTGGATAGATTGACAAGGTCACGAAAATGTGGATAGATTTACAAGGTCACAAAAAGTGGATAGATTTACAAGGTCACGAAAGAGTGGATAGATTTACAAGGTCACGAAAAAGTGGATAGATTTACAAGGTCACGAAAAAGTGGATAGATTTACAAGGTCACGAAAAAGTGGATAGATTTACAAGATCATGAAAAAGTAGATAGATTTACAAGGTAACGAAAAAGTGGATAGATTTACAAGGTCACGAAAAAGTGGATAGATTTACAAGGTCACGAAAAAGTGGATAGATTTACAAGGTCACGAAAAAGTGGATAGATTTACAAGGTAACGAAAAAGTGGATAGATTTACAAGGTCACAAAAAAGTGGATAGATTTACAAGGTCACGAAAAAGTGGATAGATTTACAAGGTCACGAAAAAGTGGATAGATTACAAGGTCACGAAAAAGTGGATAGATTTACAAGGTCACAAAAAAGTGGATAGATTTACAAGGTCACGAAAAAGTGGATACATTGACAAGGTCACGAAAAAGTGGATAGATTTACAAGGTCACAAAAAGTGGATAGATTTACAAGGTCACGAAAAAGTGGATAGATTTACAAGGTCACGAAAAAGTGGATAGATTTACAAGGTCACGAAAAAGTGGATAGATTTACAAGGTCACGAAAAAGTGGATAGGTTTACAAGGTCAGGAAAAAGTGGATAGATTTACAAGGTCACGAAAAAGTGGATAGATTTACAAGGTCACGAAAAAGTGGATAGATTTACAAGGTAACGAAAAAGTGGATAGATTTACAAGGTCACAAAAAAGTGGATAGATTTACAAGGTCACGAAAAAGTGGATAGATTTTCAAGGTTATGAAAAAGTGGATAATTTACAAGGTCACGAAAAAGTGGATAGATTTACAAGGTCACGAAAGTGGATAGATTTACAAGGTCACGAAAAAGTGGATAATTTACAAGGTCACGAAAAAGTGGATAGATTTACAAGGTCACGAAAAAGTGGATAGATGTACAAGGTCACGAAAAAGTGGGCAATTTACAAGGTCACGAAAAAGTGGATAGCTTTACAAGGTCACGAAAAAGTGGATAGATTTACATGGTAACGAAAAAGTGGATAGATTTACAAGGTCACGAAAAAGTGGATAGATTTACAAGGTAACGAAAAAGTGGATAGATTTACAAGGTAACGAAAAAGTGGATAATTTACAAGGTCACGAAAAAGTGGATAGATTTACAAATTAACGAAAAAATGGATAATTTACAAGGTCACGAAAAAGTGGATAGATTTACAAGGTCACAAAAAAGTGGATAGATTTACAAGATCACAAAAAAGTGGATAGATTAACAAGATCACAAAAAAGTGGATAGATTTACAAGGTCACGAAAAGTGGATAGATTTACAAGATCACAAAAAAGTGGATAGATTTACAAGGTCACAAAAAAGTGGATAGATTTACAAGGTCACAAAAAAGTGGTTAGATTTACAAGGTCACGAAAAAGTGGATAGATTTACAAGGTCACAAGGAGATCAATTTCAAAGTTCAGGAAAAAAGTAGATACATTTGCAAGGTCACAAGTAGATAAACTTACGAGATCACGAAAATAATAGATGCATTTGCAAGATCACAAGGAGATAAATTTAAAAGGTCACGAAAAAGTATATAAATCTGAAATGAGTATGAAAATGGAAGCTGAATAGACAACGTTCATCCGCCAGTCATTACCAAGAAATTACAAAAAAAAAAAAAAGGAGAAATTACACAGATAAAGGAATCTTGGCTTGTGGATTTGGCGTTAGTTAAAAAAAAAAAAAAATAGAGTAAACTAAAGAGAAAAAACTAAACAAACACCAGGCAATAATTTAAGGAAGTTTCTGTAAGTTCGTTAGTGGTTCAGGAGATTGAGAATTCCTAGCTAATACGAATCATGGCTGG
Source organism: Eriocheir sinensis (assembly GCF_024679095.1). Taxonomy (NCBI): domain Eukaryota; kingdom Metazoa; phylum Arthropoda; class Malacostraca; order Decapoda; family Varunidae; genus Eriocheir; species Eriocheir sinensis. The sequence continues at coordinate 5,160,348 of NC_066533.1, forward strand.
AGAATTCTTCGTTGGATTAAAAAACGAGAGCAGTGGTATAGCTTGTTACTTAAGGCAAGGCTACGTTCAAGAATTCACCACAACAAAACTAATAAATTCTTGGTGAGGTACGAGCACACCTCACGTCTCTTTCTAGTGCTCTCTGATATCTTTGTTTTCCCGTTCTCTAACCATTCCTTCCTTCCCCCAGTTCGACATATATTCAACAGACCCTTAAGTTTCATCACTATACTTTTTTCATGCATTTCCGCTTACATGTAATTCCCCAGTACTTTATCTCAGTTTAATTATTGTTCGGATCCTTCCCCCATTCCGAGATGTATTCGTTTAACATTCTCCCTCCTTCAAGTTTCATCAAGTCACTTTTTTTCATGCATTTCCACTTACATGTAACAGTTCAGTATAGCATCTCATTTTGTATTTATTGTTGAGATCTTTCATCGTTTCCGAGATATCTTTGTAGATGGACCCACTCCCTTTTGTTTCTCCTCAAGATAATTTACTTTTATGATATCCCACCAGTTCATTATTCCTCAACATTTCTTCGTCAACTCTACTCTATTCAGGAGCAGTAAGTAGCGGGCTTTTTTTTTTTCATTATTGTTTTCTTTTTTTTTACGCCCTTGCACTGTCTCCTTTGCTGTAAAAAATAAAAATAAATAAACATTTACTCTCAATACATATCAGTCATCCTTCCACTTCCTCCAATATATATCCCTTGAAGGCACTGTTTTTCTCGTATAATTTCTCCATCATCCCTGAATACACTCACTTTCACTTTTCTTCTTCCAATAATGGGTCAGTTCATCTTTACTTCACATTTCCTTGATCATTCTTTAACAATAACTTCGTATTTCCGAAATATATTGTACACCTAACCACTTTCTAACTCCCTTCACACCACATCCTCCCATCTCTTCATCTTTCCCCTTCACCATACATAACTGAATTGACTCACTCAGACATACACTTTACTGTCTTCCTTACCCGTCCTTTTTTTTCATCATCCATTCAGACAGTCTCCAGTTCATGCTTTCAATCTATTTTTTTTCTTTTTCCATTTCTCTTTTAAGTCTTCAAAATGCCTTTACGGACAGCTTCGGTTTGAATCTTCCTCGAGTTTTCCTTCGCTGTTTCTACAAGTATTCACATTTCTTCCTGTTGTCCCGTTTCTTTGGTGGTTCAGCAATGTTCTCACTTTTCTATTAGTACATTTGATCCTATATATCTTCCCTTTGATTGCTGTTGCTGTCTTTTTCTTTCCATTGATGCATTAAGGTTATCACTTTCTCCTTCACGATTCTCTGATCATCATATTGTTCTTCCTTTCCTCTTCCAGAAGTACAATAATTTCCTCTATACCTCCCTGCTCCTATTTTTCGGCCTTTCTTCTATCATTAAGATGTGCAAATCGTCTACTTCACGTTTCTCTGATCATCATATTTTTCTGCCTTTCCTCTTCCAGTAGTACAGTCATTTCCTCAATACCTCCCTGCTCCTATTTTTCTGCCTGTCTTCTATCATTAAGTTATGGAAACCGTCTACTCCACTTTTCACTGATCCTTCCACTTTCCTCTCCTATTAACCTAAATCCTCTATATCTCACGTTCCTTCGCCTTACAATCATTCCTTCATTATTCAGACATTTAAATCTTTTTGTTCACGCTTCCCTGATTTTCTTGGCTTTCCCTTTTCCGTTAAAGATTCAAATCCTTTACATCGCACGCTTCCTTGATCCTCCTTGTATTCCTCTGACTTTCCTTTTCCTTTGGCGAGTTCGATTCCTCAACTTCCTTTTCCATCAGTACTTTCAATCGCCGTTGCCATATTATCGTACTCAGGGCATAGTATCTACCGGTTTCTGACGCCTAAGTATTGCCAAGAAACATGAGGAATTAACTATTTTAACGATGAATATAAATTAATCTTGTTATTGGGGACCAGGAGACAGATTTGGGGTCGGAAGTCGGTAAATATAAGAGGCTGAGTACGACAATCTGGCAACGTTGCTTTCAGTTCTTCAACTTCCTCTTCTATTCACATATTCAAACCTTTTACCTCCTCTTCAATTTAGCTCTTCAAACCCTCATCTTCTCTTCCATTGGTAGTTTCAACTATTCAATTTTCTACATATCAATACGTGCATTCAATTCCTCAACTTCCTCTTCTATTCACATATTCAAACCTTTTACCTCTTTTTCAATTTAGCTCTTCAAACCCTCATCTTCTCTTCCATTGGTAGTTTCAACTATTCACTTTTCTACATATCAATACGTGCATTCAATTCCTCAACTTCCTCTTCTAATCGTGCAATCTCTTTCTTAATTAACCTACTCTTCCATTTAGATATTCAAACCTTCTAAATCAACTTTCATTAACCCATTCAAAATATCTAAGTACATTCACTTATTCAGTTTTCTACCTAACAGTACGTACATCCAGTTCTTCAACCTCTTCCTCCATCAGTGCATTCAAACTCCCCAACTTCCTCTTCCATTATAAGCCATTCAAACCATCTACATTCTCTTCCATTTAGCCATTCAGATCCTCCAATTCCTCACCCATCGCCATGTAATCCCTCCACTTTACGTATCCTTGATGTCCCTGTTTAGGCACTGCGAGCCACTCTAAGCTTTGCCTGCGTGTTGACTCCCGACTCCCGGCCTCGTAACAGCGCTAGCGTCAATCCCGGTGAGTTACTGCTACACGTTCCGCGGTGGCCGGGAGCCATTGTTCTTATGGCCAATCAATGAAGTCAATGCACAAATTATAAGTCGGGAAGCAGTGTATGAGATGTAGCGTGGCGGTGGTGGTGCTGGTGGTGTTACTGTGGTGGTAAGTGTTGAGTGGAGTGAGTTGGTGATAATGTGACCTTTCATCATTATTGTTGTTATTTTTGTTGTCGTCACTGTTATTATGTTTTTTTTTTGTGTGTGTGTGTGTGTGTGGTGCTGAGAGGGTGAAAAGAGGGACCAAAACAAGACAGGGAGAGACATGTGAAGTGAATAATTACACACACACACACACACACACACACACACACACACACACACACACAAACACACACACAAAAAAAGAAGTAAAATGAAAGAAGTTAAGCCATGAAATTCAGAAACATACACAAGCAAAACACGAAACGAACAAGTATAAACAGCACAACGCTACACACACACAAACACACTCACCCCCCCTCCCCACACACAACTCCACTCAACCCCACACACACAACTCCACACAACGACCCCCCCCCACACACACACACAACTCCACTCACCTCACACACACAACTCCACACAACGACCCCCACACCCACCCACATAACACCACACAACCACGCACACCAACCAGACCCCATACCAACACTACAACCCACCAAACCATCCATATTCATCCCCGTCCCCATCCACCCCCACCAACACAACCCAGCTCACCCCCTTCCCCTCCCTCCTCTCCACACGCCAGAGACCTGCAAAAGATCTACCACAGCGTCATGGCACTCCTCCCGGGGGCGCGCGAGGAGCATCTGGCACATCTCAACAGGCCCACGCGTTCCTACCTCCTGAAATTCCTAGAAGCGTTCACCGAGGCAGCTCCGCAGATTCTCCTCCGCCTTTACAAGATCGCCCTACGCCGCCAAGAGCTTCCCTTCTCCAAGATCGGTGAGCGAGAGTGTGTAGGGTGTGTGGGGTGCGAGGAACTGGTGTGTGGGGGTGCGTGGGTGCCAGTGTGAGGGAATGATGTGAGGAGGTAAGGATGATGATGGTAATGAAGGGAAAACGGTATGATCAAGAAAGAAGAATGGAAATGAAGGGGGTTAGGAAAAATGTTAAGCAGCTGGAAGGAGTGAAAGGTGTTTGTAGAGTGAGGGAATGCTGTGGGAGGGTATGTAAGATGATGATAATGAAGGGGAAAAGGAAAAGTGGTAAGAAACGATATGATCAAGAAAGAAGAATGGAAATGAAGGGGGTTAGGTAAAAAAAATGTGCAGCTGGAAGGGGTGTAAGGTGTTTCTAGAGAGAGGGAATGCTGTGGGAGGGTAAGTAAGATGATGATAATGAAGGGGAAAAGGAAAAGTGGTAACAAACGGTGTGATAACGAAGAGAGAAGAATGAAAGTGGAGGAGGTTAGGAAATAAAAAAAAGTGCAGCTGGAATGGATGTACGGTGATTGTAGAGTGGAAGTATGATGGAAGCAATGAGAGGAAATGAAAAGAAATGGCTGAAAATGGTATAATAACGAAAAGAGAAGACTGGAAATGCAGGTTAGGAAAAAAAAAGTGCAGCTGGAGTAAATGTAAGGTGTTTGTAGAGTGTGGAAGTATGATGGAAGCAATGAGAGGAAAGGGAAAAATGGCTGAAAATGGTATAATAACGAAAAGAGAAGACTGGAAATGGAGGAGGTTAGGAAAAAAAAAAGTGCAGCTGGAATGGATTTAAGGTGTTTGTAGAGTGGAAATATGATGGTGGTAAAGAGAAGAAATGGAAGAATGGCTGAAAATGATATAATAACGAAAAGAGGAGACTGGAAATGGAGGGGGTTAGGAAAATGTGGTGTGTGTGTGGAGCCGCGATGATGTAGGTAAATATAAAGGGAATAAGGGAGAGATGAAAATGGAAACCACGCAGAGGAAAGGAAGAGGGAAGAAAAATTACTTAATGATGCCGAGATGGAGAAAAAAAAAAAAAACGTGCCGGGATGGAGGAAAGAAAAAAGAGGATGAAGAAATGAGGAAGAGAAGAAGGAAAACTTGTGCAAATAGTTAAGACGGGGGGACGAAGGAATGAAGGACGCATGAAGGAAAAATGAAAGGAAAGATGAAGGATGAAGGAAAGATGAGAAACCAAAGGAGATAGATAAGGAAGCATGAAGGAAAAATTAAAGGAAAGATGAAGGAAGGAAAGATGAGAAACCAAAGGAGATAGATAAGTGAGTACGAAGATTGGATGAAGAGAGAACGAAGGAAAGAGGAAGAAAAGAGGGAAAGGATTAAGCAAGGCAATAAATCTGATAAAAGCGAAGTATATATAAAGAGAAAAGGCGGAAGATGAAAGACGAAAAGGCGGCAAGGAAGTGACAAGAGCTGGGTGGGAAATATTGACAAACTTGACTCACAGGAAATGAAGAGGTAAAGAAATACGTAAAGGAAAGCAATCCAGGGCAAAACAGGACGAGGAAGTAAGAACGTGAGGGGGATATTGCAGGTGACATGGAGCAGGATGAGGCGTAATGTGAGTAAAGCCGTGATGTAAGGTGAAGTTAGTGAGCTTGACGCGAGGGAGAGAGAGAATGGGAAGCAATGCGATGAGAAATGACGTATACTTGAGGCTAATGGCGTGAGGGAAAGAGTATGATCCCAAAGTAAGATGCGAAGACAAAGTAGTAGAATGTTTGAAAAGAAAAGGGGATAGAGGAATGAGTGGATTGTGTAAGGATATTGTAGGAAGAAGCGAAATGACAAAAAAAGAATATATATAAAAAAAAACTGACGCTGAGAGGGAGAGACCAAAATAAAATATGAATCGAAGACAGTGGTAGAATGTTTGAAAGAAAAAGGGGATAGAGGAATGAGAGTGGATTATGTAAGGATATTGTGGGAAGAAACGAATTGACAAAAGACGTATATATGAGTAAAGTTGACGCTGTGAGGGAAAGAGAATGACCCCAACGTAAGATCCAAAGACAGAGTGGTAGAATGTTTGAAAGGAAAAGGGGATAGAGGAATGAGAGTGGATTATGTAAGGATACTGTGGGAAGAAACGAAATGACAAAAGACGTATATATGAGTATATTTGACGCTGTGAGGGGGAGAGGTGGACCCAAAATAAGAATCGAAGACAGAGTGTTAGAATGCTTAGAAGAAAGAGAGAGAAGAAAGCGAGAACAGAAGAATGAGAGTGGAGTATGCAAGGGTGGTATGTAAAAATAGGAGCTAATGGACCATCAAGAATGACCCAAAGTAATATGCGAAGACAGAGTGGTAGAATGCTTGAAAGAAAGAAGGGGCAGGAGACACAGGGAATAGAGGAATGGGAGTGGAATATGCAAGGATGGAATGTAAAAATAGGAGCTAATGGACTATCAAGAATAACACAAAGTAAAATACGAAGACAGAGTGCTAGAATGCTGGAAAGCAAGAGGGGGGTGGGAGACACAGGGAATAGAGGAATGGGAGTGGAATATGCAAGGATGGAGTGTAAGGATAGGAGTTAATAGAAAATGAAGAATAACCCAAAGTAAAATGCGAAGACAGAGTGGTAGAATGCTTGAAAGAAAGGGGGAAGAGAAGAAAGAGGGGATAGAAAAGAAGTGGACTAGAATATGCAAGGCTGAAGTGTGAGCTAATGGACAATCTTCTGCCGTGGCCACTACCTCAAAGTGAGAGATGGTCATATTCTTAAACATATCGGTGCCCAAGATCACATATTTCACACGTTTTTCGTAGGAGTTTTGCGCATATCCAAGGGTAGTTATATGACCCTGGTGGTAGTTTGACCCTTCTTCTGTATCGTGAACCTAAAAGAACACTCACCCGACTGATCTCCTTTTCGGCCTTTGGGAATAGCTGATGTGAGGGTTGGAGACACCTGACAACACCAACCTCACAGTTCCAAGAAACGGGCGTCAGGCCAGATCGATAGATAAACTGATAGACGCGGCGGAAATAAAGAACGGCAATGGATGGATAAACAACACTGTGACTCAGATTTACGTTTACGCCAGAAAAAGAAAATGGAATATGACAAGTGTAGACGCGAGGAGGAACACAACACAGTAAAAAAAAAGAAAGAAAGAAAGAAAGAAAGAAATTCGAAGGGGAGGAATCGAATACGCCTGAGGATAATAATAACAATAAAACAAACAAACAACAAAAAAGCGTAATACGACTCAGTGAAGACGCGAGGAGGAACACAACACAGTAAAAAAAAAAAAAAAAAAAAAAAAAATCGAAGGGGAGCTATCGAATACGCCTTGAGGATAATAATGATAAAACAAACAAACAAACAAACAACAAAAAGCGTAATACGACTCAGTGAAGACGCAAGGAGGAATACAACACGGTAAAATAAAAAAAATAAAAATAAAATATCGAATACGCCTTGAGGATAATAATAATAACAAAGACAAACAAACAAACAACAAAAAAAACGTAATATGACTCCGTGTAGAAGCAAGGAGGAACACAACACAGTAAAAAAAAAAAAAAAAAATAAAAAAAAAAAAGAAATTCGAAGGAGAGCTATCGAATACGCCTTGAGGATAATAATAATAAAACAAACAAACATAAAAAAAAAAAAACCGTAATATGACTCCGTGTAGACGCGAGGAGGAACACAACACAGGGAAAAAAAATGCGAAGGTAAGTTATCAAATACACCTTGAAGCAAAAAAAAAAAAAAAAAAAAAAAAAAAAAAAAAAAAATAGCGGTAAGAATCCATGAGGTAAGTCTGGTGATATATTAAAATGAGAGCCAAACTACAGGGTTCTCAGACAGCAAGAGCCGGGCGTTGAAAGCACTCACACTCGCTCATGACACGTGTGCATCAACTCTTGCTGTGCTTGGAATAAATCGATCGTTATGTCAAGACCATTTTCCTCGGCACCTTGAGAGTGAAAATAACACCTTTACTTTATCTTGTCTCCTCTTCCCTCTCCCTCATCTTTTCACCTTCCTTTCCTTCTAACTTCACCTTCCTTTTCGTCTCCCTCCCTCATTTTTCTTCCCTCTCACCTAACCTTCAGTCCTAATCATCTCTTCCCTCACCTTCCTTCTCCCTCATCTTTTCGCCTCCCTTTCCTTCTAACTTCACCTTCCTTTCCTTCTAACTTCACCTTCCTTTCCTTCTAACTTCACCTTCCTTTCCTTCTAACTTTACCTTCCTTTTCCTCTCCTTCCCTCACCTTCCTTCCCTCTCACCTTACCTTCAATCCTAATCATCTCTTCCCTTACCTTCCCTCTCCCTCATCTTTTCGCCTCCCTTTCCTTCTAACTTCACCTTCCTTTCCTTCTAACTTCACCTTCCTTTTCCTCTCCTTCCCTCACCTTTCTTCCTTCTCACCTTACCTTCAGTCCTAATCATCTCTTCCCTCACCTTCCTTCTCCTTCATCTTTTCACCTCCCTTTCCTAATAACTTCACCTTCCTTTTCTTCTAACATCACCTTCCTTTTCCTCTCCTTCCCTCACCTTCCTTCTCTCTCACCTAACCTTCAGTCCCAATCATCCCTTCCCTCACCTTCCCTTTCCTTACCTCATCTTATCTCCTCTTCTCTCCCTTCCCTCATCTTATCACCTTCCTTTCCTTCTAACTTCACCTTCCTTTTCGTCTCCCTCCCTCATTTTTCTTCCCTCTCACCTTCCCTTCACTCCCAATCATCCCTTCCATCACCTTCCCCCTCCTTTCTTTATCTTGTCTCACCTTCCCTCTCCCTCATCTTATCACCTTCCTTTCCTTCTAACTTCACCTTCCTTTTCCTCTCCTTCCCTCACTTTTCTTCCCTCTCACCTAACCTTCAGTCCTAATCATCCCTTCCCTCACCTTCCCATTCCTTACCTCATCCCCTCTTTCGTCCCCCTCATTTTCTTACCTTCTTCCTCAACCTCGCCTAATAACATCTTTCCTAACTTTACCGTCTTCCCATTCCCTTTCTCCCTCACTTTTCCTTTCTCTCCCTCACCTTCCCTTTCCTTCCTCACCTTCCCTTTTCTTCCCTACCTTCCCTTCCCTTTCCTTCTTTCACCTTTCTTCCTCACTTTTCCTTCCGTTCCCTAATACTTCTCCCTCACCATTCTTTCCCTTCACTTTCTTCCTCACCTTCCCTTTTCTTCCCCGCCTTCCCTTCCCTTTCCTTCTTTCACCTTTCTTCCTCACTTTTCCTTCCGTTCCCTAATATTTCTTCTTCGCCATTCTTTCCCTTCCCTTTCCTTCCCTTACCTTTCTTTGCCTTTCCTCACCTTCCCTCACGTTCCCCTTCCTTCCCACCCGTTTCCTCCTCACCTTCCCTCTCTCACCTTCCTTCCTCATCTCGCCCGTCTTTCTGACCTTCTTCCTTCACTTACCTGTCTTCCTTTTTACCTAACCTAACCTAATTATCTCTTCCCGTACCTCATATCCCTTAATCCCCTGCCCACACCCTCCCTCTCCTAACCTCATCTCCCTTCTTACCTGTACAGAGACGATGGAGGCTGTGCAGGTATCCTTCTCCCTGCTCACCCTGGCGTCTAAGGTCATCTCCACCTACCAGAAGAGCGTCACCACCCAGCAGATCTTCGACGGCGAGCTGGAGGACCACGAGCGATTCAGACTCCCGTGCTGCGTCCAGGTGAGAGGGAGGAAGAGAAAAGGAAGGCGAGGTGAGGTGGTGGACGTGGGAGAGAAGTGAGTGGGAGTGGGAGGGAGAGAAAGGGAAAGGAGAGGTATGGTGAGGTGGGAGGGAAGTGAAACGGGAGAGATGAGGTAAGGGAATGGAAGGCGAGGGAAAGGATGGTTAGGTTAGGTTAGGTTAGGTTAAGAAGAAAGGTAAGTAAAGGAAAGAGAAGGTGGTAGTGTTTGAAAGGAAGAGGGGGTAGGAGACACAGGGAATAGAGGAATGGGAGTGGAATAGTTGGACAGCAATCTCACAGCGTACAGATGAACTCAAAATCAGAAAGACTACACACAAAGACGGAAGTTGAACAGCATACAGATAAACTTAGAAATAGAAAGACGACACACCAAAAAGGAAGTTGAACAGCATACAGATAAACTTAGAAATAGAAAGACGACACACCAAAAAGGAAGTTGAACAGCATACAGATAAACTTAGAAATAGAAAGACTACACACCAAAAAGGAAGTTGAACAGCATACAGATAAACTTAAAATCACACACACACTACACACCAAAAAGGAACTACTCTATACACACTTACCTCTCCATCCACATATCCTTCGGCAGGTCCTCGGGTTCCTGTGGTGGGCGGCCTTCCTGGTGGCGCGCTTCGAGGTGATGGCGCTGTTCGCGGGTTCCCTCCACGGCTGGCTCTTCCTGGTGATCGGCGTGCACGTGATCCTCGTCTTCCTCTTCCAAACAATCGCCACCACCAAGAAGGGCCTGAAGAGGGTGTTCATCTACCTCTTCACCGGCTTCATCTTCATCTTCGCCTACCTGGAGTTTAACATGAAGTCCAGGATCAAGGTGGGTAAGGGAGGTGAGAAAGGGAGAGTGAAAGTCCAGGATCAAGGTGGGTAAGGGAGGTGAGAAAGGGAGAGTGAAAGTCCAGGATCAAGGTGAGTAAGGGAGGTGAGAAAGAGAGAGTGAAAGTCCAGGATCAAGGTGAGTAAGGGAGGTGAGAAAGGGAGAGTGAAAGTCCAGGATCAAGGTGAGTAAGGGAGGTGAGAAAGGGAGAGTGAAAGTCCAGGATCAAGGTAAGATAGAAAAAAAGGTGAGAAAGGGAAAGGGAAAAATCCAGGATCAAAGTGAGAAATGAAGATGGTGAATAAGGTTGAGTGAGAATGCGACTGATAGATTAATAAATGAAAAAATGTATAATTACGTAATGAAAAATACAAATATATAGATGACTTTAAATGGAGAGGAATAGAACGACAGAAATACAGATGAAAGAGTTAGATAGAAGGTGAATAAGAGTGAGAATGAGCCTGATAGATCAACTGATGGAAAATTAGATAGACAGGTATTGACAGACACAAATATAAAAGGAAGAGTAAATAAATAGCAAAGAGAAGAAAGATGGACATACAGATGAGGTATACAGATAGATAGATAAATGGGATATAAGGGTAGATAAAGATGAATATATACAGAGAGAGAGAGAGAGAGAGAGAGAGAGAGAGAGTGTGAGAGAGCATCAGTTCTGACCCTTCAAAAGTATTGTTGGTGGGGTTGCAAAGTTTTAATTGACGTATCGAGTTCTAGCACAGGGAAGATAAGAACACTTCAATGTTTACTTCTTAGAAAGGGGGGAGGCTGCGCGGTGGCCTGGCGAGGCTCAGGTTTGGTAAAAAGGATTAACAAAGTTGATGCTGATAAAATATGTCAAAAAATAGGTTGTTTAGCGAGTGAAATATAAATCATGAGTCGTATGGGGTAAAGATGAGGTGGTGTAGATGAAATGAAGTTGAAGTGAAGTGTTGCAGTAATGTGGGGTTCAAGTGAGTGATGAAAGAGCGAAAATACTGGTTAACGCTTGGAATGGAAAGTTGGACGTAGTTATTATTAAGTAGAAAGATCACTAGGCAGGCAGGTGTTTAATACTAACAGTCCTCCCACCACTACCACCAACACCAGTACTAATGTAAATCCCGAGCATGCATTGCCTAACTTTGGAATAACAACCGATGAAGTCTTGAAAGCCCTCCAATCACTTAAAACAAATAAAAGTCCTGGACCTGACAAAGTATATCTTACTCTGCTCAAAGAAACAAAGAGCGAAATAGTCTCCTCCCTCACAACCGTATTCAATATGTCTTTGCGACAAGGCATCGTCCCTTCGGATTGGAAAAAGGCTAACGTGACACCGATTTTTAAGAAAGGAGACAAGAAAGTACCAGGTAATTACAGGCCCATTAGTCTAACTTCGGTTGTAGGTAAGCTACTTGAGAGCATAATTAGAGACAAAATTGTGAGTTACCTTGAAAGCCACTCATTAATTGGGGATTCACAACACGGCTTCCGTAACAAAAGATCCTGCCTATCAAACCTATTAACCTTTTATAACGACCTCTTCACGGTTTATGACGTAACCAAATCACTGGACGTAGTCCATCTTGATTTCCAGAAAGCGTTTGATAAAGTCTCACATCATAAATTACTTTACAAATTAAAGCAAATAGGTATTGACGGTCAAGTACACCAATGGATCGCGAATTGGTTGAGCAACAGACAACAAAGAGTGGTGATTGACGGATTTAACTCAGAGTGGGCGCCAGTCCCTAGTAGCGTCCCTCAGGGCTCGGTTCTTGGCCCAGTGCTCTTCATTATTTACATCAACGATGTGGATGTTGGACTCAATAATTGCATTAGTAAATTTGCAGACGACACAAAGATTGGTAACTCGGTTCATACTGACGAAGACAGGCAAAGCCTCCAAGAGGATTTGCACAAAATTTCAGCTTGGTCTAATAGATGGGAGATGCCCTTTAACGTAGACAAGTGCCAGGTCTTTCAAGTTGGAACAAGGAATAAGAAGTTCGATTACGAAATGCGCGACGTTAAACTCAAAAGTCTTCAGTGCGTTAAGGACTTGGTGGTCAAAATCGCGTCAAACCTTAAATTCTCACAGCAATGCATCGATGCAGCAAATAAAGCGAACAGAATGTTGGGCTTCATTAAAAGAAACTTTTTATTCAAGAATAAAGATGTAATACTTCCGCTCTACAATAGTTTAGTCAGACCCCACTTGGAATATGCGGTACAGTTTTGGTCTCCCCACCATGCAAAGGACATCGCTAAATTTGAAGGTGTTCAGCGTCCGGCAACAAAAATGATCCCTTCCTTGCGCAACAAATCTTACGAAGAAAGGCTTTCCACCCTTAACATGTTCTCTCTTGAGAAACGTCGCCTCCGAGGAAAACTGATCGAATGTTTTAAAATACTTAATGGTTTCACGAATGTAGACAGATCAACATTGTTTATGATCGATGACACTTTGCGTACGAGGAACAATGGCGTAAAACTCAAATGTAAACAAGTAAATTCAGACTGCACCAAATCTTTCTTCACCAACGTTGTAGTGCGAGAATGGAATAAGCTCCCACCGTCAGTGGTCCAGTGTAACACGATTGCCTCCTTCAAAAATAAGTTCGACCGTCACTTCCTTCAACTTAATATCAACTAGAGTTGAAATGCATCGTTTTGGAGCCATCTAATTAATGTAGAATCACTTAGGTTTAAGGACAGACCACCTAGTCTGGACCATGGGGTCTGTGTGGTCTGATTTTCTATGTAAATCTCTCTCTCTCTCTCTCTCTCTCTCTCTCTCTCTCTCTCTCTCTCTCTCTCTCTCTCTCTCTCTCTCTCTCTCTCAATGAATGTACAAGAGTTAGCGCCCTTCCTTCCTTCTTTCCTTAATACCTATATCAAAAGTTGGTCTCAAGTCTTTAAAGCCGGTGAAGTTTCGTATTCTCTTTTTTATCTTTCCTTGCGTTTCCGTTTCTTGCATCATCATCATCATCATCATCATTTGTATACCCGTTGTCACTGTGACCAGTACTACAAACACCAGAACCACAAAAACTCTCTCTCTCTCTCTCTCTCTCTCCCCTGCCTGTAATTGACTGCAGACCGAGTAGGTGTGGGTGGGTGGGTCTTTCCTCCTTCACCCCAGACGCAGACAAGACCATCTTTTCCTTCTACCACACTTTTCTCCTGCTATCCAATACAGCGCATTAACATTTATATTCCTGCTGCTTCTCGACAATCGTTCTTTATACATTTAAATATAAACACTGAATCGTCCAAAAAAGCATTATATATATCCCATGCCGCGGCCTTGTGTGTGTGTGTGTGTGTGTGTGTGTGTGTGTGTGTGTGTGTGTGTGTGTGTGTGTGAATAATAAAAGGCGAGAAGAGCGTGCAATATTGCTGCTGCTACTACTACGAGATTATTTAGATGTACAATTATCACTTCAAATCAATACCGTTTCTTGTTATGTTAAAACTATTACATACTTCTACTACTACTACTTCTACTGCCGTTACTGCTACCACTGCTCCTGCTACCGAATAAGAAGAAACAGAGAAAATCGTTGAATAGAATACTGCATCGTTATCAGAATCCACAGCAAAGAAAGAAAGAATAGCTACACCACAATTTGATGCACACCTTCGTAACGACCTTGATTGTACCTGTCCCGTCGCGCAGGTAAACAAACTGCACGTAAACACACACACACACACACACACACACACACACACACACACACACAAAGCCGCGACATGGGATATATAATGCTTTTTGGACGAATCAATGTTTGTATTTAAATTTGTAAAGAACGATTGTCGAGAAGCAGCAGGAATATAAGTGTTAATGCGCTGTATTGCATAGTAAGAGAAAAGTGTGATAGAAGGAAAAGATGGTCTTGTCTGCGTCTGGGGGGAAGGAGGAAAGACCCACCCACCCACACCCACACACATACATGCATGCAGGAGGGAAAGGATGAGAGTAGGAAAGAAAGGAAGGGCGAAAGACTGACGTGATGTGATGTGATGTGTAATGTATAATGTTTGATGTGATAATATTATGATGTGTGATGTGATAATTTGATGTGATGATGTTGTGATGAGATAATGTGGTGATGAGTGATATGATCATGTATAATGTGATGTGATGACGTAATGTGGCAGCCATATTATATTTGACCCCAGCAGCATTCGTGGCGCGATGGCGGACATGCATCTCGTTCTTTTTTTTTATGTCCAAAAACCCAAAAGTTAAGACCAAGCGAGAAATGTCCCCAACACCATTTTGCAAGCGGATATAATTATAGGCGAGGTTCTGAAATAATAAACCTCAACCTGCACGTCAGCTTTTTCTTTCGCCGAACTGACAACATTTTCGAGTCGTTTCCAATCATTCCTGTCCATTGCTTTTCCTCTATTGCTCTCATTCTTTGCACCGCCGTCTGAAGTCCATCTTTCTACCATACTCTGCCTCTCCCTTCCTGTCTCTATCTTCTTCAACCATTCCTGTCCTTTGCATCTCTGTTACTCTCATTCTCTGCAGCTCCGTCTGAAGTCCATCTCTCTACCATACTCTGCCTCCCCTTTGCTGTCTCTGTCTTCTTCAACCATTCCTGTCCTTTGCATCTCTGTTACTCTCATTCTCTGCAGCTCCGTCTGAAGTCCATCTCTCTACCATACTCTTCCTCCCCTTTTCTGTCTCCGTCTTCTTCAACCATTCCTGTCCTTTGCGTCTTTCGTTGTTACTCTCATTTTTTGTACACTTCCGCATCAAGTTAATTTCTTTACCGTACTCTTTGTCTCCCATTCTCTGTCTCTGTCTTCTCCAATTATTTGTGTCCTATGCATCTTCCTCTGTTACTCTCATTCTCTGCAGCTCCGCATCAAGTTAATTTCTTTACCGTACTCTTTCTCTCGCTTTCTGTCTCTCTGTCTTCTCCAATTATTCCTGACTATTGCATTTTCCTCTGTTACTTTCATTCCCTGCAGCTCCGTCTGAAGTCCATCTCTCTACCATACTCTGTCTCCCCCTTTCTGTCTCTGTCTTCTTCAACCATTCCTGTCCTTTGCATCTTTCTGTGTTATTCTCATTCTTTGCGCCTCCGCCTGAATTCCATCAATCCACCATGCTTTCTGTCTCCCCCTGTTGGTCTCTCTCTGTCTGATTTGTCTTCTTTAGTTAATCTTATTCTTTGCGTCTTTTGTTGCTCTTTTTCTTTGCACCGTCGCCTGAAGATCATCTCTCCACCGTACTCTCTGTCTCTCCCGGTTGTAAAACTTTTGGTAATTATACGTGACATGACACCCAACTCACATTTCCCTCTCATCTCCACCATCATAATCAACAGCAGCCATCAGTTGTTCACGGCACGATAAAGGACTTTCCCAACGTCATCCGCCTCTTTCTCTGATGCTAGTTTACTCGATCCTCCTCCGGTAAAGGTTTTGATATCGAATAGCTTCCTGCCTTCCCGCAAAGCCTGTCATCACACAACGTTTTCCACTTCTGTCCCTGATGTTAGTGGTAAAGGTTTTGATACTCTATCCTCCTCCTGTAAATGGTTTGGCACTATTCTCCTCCGCTGCAGGTTTTGATTTCGCCTACTCTTCTACCTTCCCGCAAAGCGTACCTCTTCATCACTAGTCTGACGCACGTTACTCTGGCCGCCCACCTTAATTTAATGGCGTGATTGTCGGACATTTGCGTCCTGAGTGTCCCCCCGCCCCTCCCCGTACTCCGCAGTGTTACCAGATTCTTGTACTCGGAGCATTGCATTTATCGGTGTCAGAACCAAAACTGTCGTACCCGCACAAAACACAATATTCAGTTTAAGATTTTGTTAAAACCGGTATTTGTTGTTTTAATGTGATAGTTGAAGGTCCGAAATAGAAAAATTCAACAATATGGTGCTGAGGATGATAATAATAATGGTATTACTGCCCCCCCCCCCCTCCGACAACAACAACAACAACAACAACAACAACAACAACAACTACTACTACTACTACTACTACTACAACCAATACCACTATACTACTACTACTACTACTACTTCTACTACGAACGTGTTTACTGAATCACAACACGCCTCGCCGCCAGCCCCAAGCAGCGTCGATACTCATGAATAAACTGCATGTTCCTTATAAACTTTCTTGACGAGCTTCACTTTTTTATTATATTGTTATGCATACATACAAGCCGCATGATAGTCCTCCCCTACTAGTAATCAAGGCATCGCAGCTTTCCAGGGAACAAACAATTTGCTCAGAAAGAGAGAAGAAAAAAAATGTATTCACGTCAACGGTTGGTTAGTAATGGTGGTGGCAGTAGGAGTAAAAGTAGTAGTAGTAGTAACGGTAGTAGTAGTAGTAGTAGTTCATTTAACTTTGCCCCAAAATGATATTTTCTGCCGCAAATTTGATATTATATCATATTCGTTTGTGAGCATGGTATTGTATTGCACGGTGTTGTGTGCTATTTGACTCCATCAACAAAGTTGGCGCGTTTGTTTACAAACACTGGTGTCTGTGAACGATACATGTTCAGACCAGTGCAGGTCACCATGTACTCAGTAATAAAAGCTTTAACAGTAAGAATAAATGCTGGAAGTACAGAGGTCACAGAGTTACCGGGATCTCTCTAGTGGTACTGTATGTCTATACAAGTGTGTACATATAGAACAATTCTCGTTGGTAAGTCGTTCACATGTATGTCTGACATATTCAGCAACATGATGTCTGTATTAGCACGAGATTTCAGTCCTTAAACAAGTTGCTTTGCTGGTGGAGGTGGGACGCCAAATAACAGACCACCGTTTCAGGCAAAAGTAGTAGCTTGACAAATATGACCAACACAACACAAATACCCTTATTTTGTGTTTTTTAGTTCGTCATAATGTGTGTTTGACGTGTGGTATTTTTTTTTTTTGTAAGTTTTCTAAAATACAGATTTTCTAAAATAAAATCAAAATCCATCTTTTTTTTTTATTTATCAGTATAGTTCGGTTTCGTTATATCGGGGATATCGCGCTAGTGTATCGATTGTGTGTGGATTTATATCGGGTATCGGTTATCGTCCATATTTATATCGGTTATTTTTGTGGTATTTTTATCGGTCGTATTATCGGTTTTCCATATGAGTAGTAGTAGTAATAGGAGGAGGAGGAGGAGTTTGTAGTCAGTTGTAGCAGTAGTTTGTTGTTAGTTGTAGTAGTAGCAGCAGCAAATGTATTAGAAAAAGCGTTTGCTGCTGTTGCAACTACTGCTACTATAATACTACATGGGCCATCTTGGTATAGTAGTTAGCACGCCTAGTTCCAATCTGCGAGCTCGGGTTCGAATCCCAGCCTGTGGAGTCGGAGCGCATCCCATCTAGCCATCCTCCCTTGCGGGCTGGTCGATGAATGGGAACCTACACCTCCGCATCAAGTTAATTTCTTTACCGTACTCTTTGTCTTCCTTTCTCTGTCTCTGTCTTCTTCAACCACTCCTGTCATTTGCATCTTTCTCTACGGGGAAGGTAAACTGTGGTAACCCGAATGTTATGCTTGCCCTGTGTCCGGGGTAACGAGGTCTTCTCTATCACAGGCTCAAGAGTCAAGCGGACAGAGATGACCACCGAGACCACCTTTACCTTTATTAATACTACTATTGCTAAGCTGCTACTATTACTACATATTGTTATTACCTATTACACTGCCACCGTCACCACCACAACCAACAACAACCAATTATCACCCACGTGCCCCTTCACCCCTCCGTCAGGTGGCGCCGTGGTTCCCCTACAAGGTCTCTACATCGAGAACCAATACTACTTACGTATCCTATTATTAGGCTACTTATTACACCGCCACCATCAGTATCCCTACACGAGAACCACTACTAGCCTACCTACTACACCACCTACACTATTACCTAGCTACTACACCGTCACCATTACCACCACCACTAACAACATCCAGTAACCACCCACCTTTCCCTCCACCCCTTCGTCAGGTGGCGCCGTGGTTCCCCTACACGGTGTACACAGTGCTGGTCTTCATCGAGAACTCCATCATGCTGGTGGTGTGGTTCTCGACGCAGAAGGCCTTCACCGCCACCCTGCCCGAGGACGATCAGGCCCTCTACACGGCACACCGGGAGAGGCTCATCTTCGTCCACTACGGTGCCTTCTGCTTCGGGCTCATCATGATGATCGCCACCTTCTGCTGCCCGGAGAGAAGAAACCAAGCCCAGGACAAGGGGGTGGAGGACAAGGAGATGCGGCCCTTGCCTGTTGTTCCCTCTTGATCGCTGTCTCGTCTAACACTACTAGCCTATTTTTATTTCATTAGTACCGTTGTCATTTGCTGCCCCTCGATAAGAGACCACACTCAGGCCAGAGGAATGCGTCCATGCTCTTCATAGCCCCCTGAGCACCGTCTCCTATCTATGTCTACGAGCCTACATGTATTTCTCAATATTTTTTATGACAATCCCAAATTCCCAAGGCTACGTCGGCAGGTCCTCCAGCCACCTGTGACACTGGGCCCACACGCCACTAAACGCTTCTCAGGAAAACTTTGGTGTCACAACGTGTGGCCGCCTATAAACATACAGCTGGATAGGGACAATGACAATTATGCATTTTTTTTACCCATGCTGTAATATTTTTTACAACACATCTTTTGAAAAATATCTTTCAACTTTACATACTAAAGTTTTTTTTTTTTTTCATCGCAGTGCGATGATGTAGTGTGGGCCCCAGGCCAGGCTACAGCTGAAGACCTGTCCACATAGGCCTTGGGTAATTCTAGGTAGGATTGCATCGTTAACCTCTTGACTTTGATCACCCAACTGACCACAGACAAATTCGACCAGTCTCATGAGGCCAGGCTGCTATTTTGGTGGGGTTAGGTTTCTACCCCTCTGCTATGTTAAGCAGTTTGGTCTTTTTTATGCAGTCCTACTGGCTAAAACTACCATTATTATTTATGAAATAGTAATTACCTGAATGTTTGATTTCGTTTTATTAAGTGTAACATCAATGTCTGTAAAAATGTGTATTCCTATGTGATGAAGTTTGTCAGTAGCTGCAGCCCTTATGAGTAATGTTGCACTTGGTTGCTCATTACTATTATAACAATTATTTAACGGTGATGTTCCAAACCTCGTGATACATGTTTCCTATGAATGAACGAATGGATGATAGTGTTTCCTATGTATAAAAGTAACTGTGCCTAACATTTAGTATGTAGCCAAAATGTTTCATATATAATAAACAATATTTTGTGATAAAAATAAGGTAATACTGTCACATAGTAAACAGGACGTAGCTTTCTGCAAAGAACTACCTGTGTCCATGTAGCTACCTTGGTGCTGTGTCCCAGAACACCCGTGCTTACCTGCAGCCACCTGATGTGTGTGTGTGTGTGTGTGCCCTGCTTGTGGTCACACTACTTGCGCTGCTGGTGTTGGCGGTGGCCTGCATCAGGGACAGCCAAGGTTGTGTAGACCCTGGAGGTGCTCAGCTGTAAGGACATGGGTGTAATGTCTTCACCAAAAAATATTACTGTATGTAATACTTTTTATGTTGCTTTCTTTACCCATGAAAATTAAAAAGTGTTTTTTCCCCAGGAGAATCAATAATCTACTGTTCTTGCAATATTAAAATTTGTTTCACAAAAAAAAAAAAAAAAAAAAAAAAGGGAAAAACACTCAATTACACAGTGTAGTGCTCAACACTTAACAGACCTGTTACCCTCCCTGGCACCAATGAGCATAAGTCATTTACTCAAATTATTTAAAAATATATTCTGAGAGTGATGTTCCGAGGAATACATATTCAGTTTCAATACCACAGGACGGGCAGTCTTCCTAGAGGCAATTACATACTTCTGACACACACTCAAGAGGAGCACACTAAAATCAAAACATTCACATAAAGTAAGTCCTTTTAATGCATAAATTATTTCAGTTGATGTGTTTATAACAGTACCTTTCCTTCAGGTGGTAAGGTCTGGGCTGTGCACCCCACAGTGACAGCCCCCACAGCCTGCACAGCATGCCATGATGTGGTAAGCAGACACTTGCATAGCACACCATCACACGCCTCTCACCACCACTGCTCACACAACCTCCTGCCCTTCAGTGTACAGTTAATGCAATACACCAATAACTTCAGCAGCATGATTTTCTCTGAACTATACATTTCTGCAAAAATACATTTGAAAGGCATCATTGACATACCAAGATACTTAAAACTTGTGAAAAATTATGAGACAAATGTTGTGGTTTGTTCCTGCTACATACCACACACCAATGGCAGACTAATGAGGTAGCATTACTGTCACCACTCCAGCCAACAGACCTGTGGTGGACACACGGTAACAAACTTTCTGGGTATAAAACCAAATTATTTCAACACATTTCCATCTCCACATCTCCACTAAATATCTAAGTGTTTTCTGTGGGCAGGAGTGTAGGAAGAAATACATGTGTCTCTTTGTCATGTTCAATACATCTAAAACTCTGAGATAGTCACTGAATACCAGCCTTCAATAATTCAACTTCACCCTCTACATTTATCAGCAATCTACTGGCACTACTACTCCAATGTTTCAATTGAAAATTTTCTTCATATCAACCCTTACTACTCAACAACTCAATATAAATAGCTTGAAATCCACTTCTCGTATAACTCATTCAACTCTTCCATTTCTTCTGCTGTACTGATACAAACATTTTAGCAGCAAGTTGAGCCACAAGCTCAGAAGCAACATCTGCACAGCATTAGGATCTTCATACATACTGGCTTAAATTAAAGTCAAGTTCTTGTAAAGATTTCCAGGATGCCGGCAGGTGCTCCAGTCAGTACCTCATATTTTGGTTCTAATTTTGGTAGAAAATGGGGAGCACATATTGTAATGATCTGATTTTCTGAAAAATAATGTTGACTTACTAATTTTAAGCTTGAACATTTCTTTAAATATTCCGAAGTTAAGAAAACAATCAGTCAATCTTTCATAACTGCACAGTATTTGTCAACACCTGGACTCACCAATCGGTCTGGAGTTCACTTTAGTTGCTTAAGATTTGATATTTGTGCAAATCTGTCCCGGCAGTCTACCTAACAACCCTGAGACAGATACAAGCTGATACTCAGCCAATAATTTCTCTGCCTTCACAGGTTAAGTCTTGACATGCTGTAATGGTGACTTTCCAATGTTAAGCATGACAGAAGTAAACTAGGTAATAATATGTCAATAGTAGGTCAATGTGTACAACATTTTGCTGGCAGATATGGTGCACCTTGCCAACACACCCCTGACACACACTGTGCTGAGGCATCTAAGAATACGCAATTCTTCCTTCACTGGCGTTGGCTCCTTGTTCTTGTTTACATTATGGCACATCAGGTACTAAGCTGCTTGGCATGGAACACACACAAAATATATAAAAAATAAAAGGAAAACCTATGTTGATTATAGTGAGAGCTGCAACATCCTATATATTTTTGGTACACCAAACTAAGGACTAGTCCTCTAAGGATTAAATAATAATTATGGATGCACTCTGCAGAGAATAAAAAAATATTCATGTAAATGTACATCCTAAGAACATTTCCCTGTGCCTGTCAACAACAACAACAACAAAAACAAAGTCTTTTTTGGGAGGGTGGTCAATGTTTGCTTGTGTAAGTGTTATGATTATCCCGACTGTGATGCAGATGAATCGGTGATGATGGTGAAATTGGTTGTTGGTCTGCAAGTCTGACCAAAGGATAAATTTCTTTCTCTAAGCTGCAACAACTGTTTTTACTTCTATTGCATTAGTACTGCACTACTTCAAAAATATACTTCATGCGCATCTAACTAAAAGTACATGTTTAGGTTTCAACACATTTATATGCACCTTGTAAGCATGGCCTTGGACTAAACTCTGACACGACAAACACACTCACTACATCACATGGTATCTGTGAATGTTTCAAGCAACATACTCCTCCCTCTTACGAACACTCCAGCCAAACTCTCAGATGCAGAAAGTTATTTCCCATATTTTGGTGCTGCTGTATACACCATCTTGCCCTGCACTGGGTAGTGGTAGTTGTATGGCTGCTGCTGCTCCGGCAGGCTCAGGCTCTCCACCAGGTCTGGCGTGACCTGAGCAGCCGCCGTGGCCATCGCCAGCGGGTCATTGCACGGGGGCTCACGCTTCAATGCCACTGGCCGCTGGGGGACTCTGACATAGGCCGTTATCTTGGAGTTTTGAGGACCATTTACAGTAGTTGCAGGAATGGCTATCAGAGGCACAATGGGTGTTAGGGAGGGCAAGTTCCGTGAGGCCACCGTCTGTACGACCGGAGCCACGGCGGTGTGCATCTGTTGGTGCACCTCCAGCGTGTAGCTCTTGGCGAAGCACATGCCACACTCCTCACACTTGAACTGTTTGTTTGGACGATGGGTATGCTGGTGGGCCAGAAACTTACCGTTGGTAGTGAAGGTCATGTCACACTCGTCACACTTGAAGGGCTTGGACTCCCCGTACGGCTTCCTCAGTGGCCGGCCGTCATACACGGGTGGGAGTCTGCTGGTGGTGCCGTGGCCATGTGCGTACTTCACGTGCTTCTTGAGGGTTACCAAACGTATGAACTCGGCATCACAAAGCTCACACCTGAATGCTTTTTCCTTGAAGTGGGACCTCCTATGGTTTGTGAGGAGTCCTTTGGTGGGGAATTGCTTGCCACACTTGTCACACTCCTCAGGCTTCATCCCCTTGTGTTCCATCATGTGCAGGTCATACGACACTTTCTTATCAAACACATCCTCACAGTATTCACAGTTGAAGGGACCGACTTCCTGGTGCCTCCTAATGTGTTGCCTCAGAGCACTGCTGTCGGAAAAAGCCTTCCCACACTCGTCACACCCGTAAGGCTTCTCCCCAGTGTGAATCCTGCGGTGCTTGGTCAGGTGGTCACTCTGGTAGAAAGACTTGCCACACTCGCTGCACAGGTATGGCCGCTCGCCGGTGTGGATCCTGTAGTGCACTGTCAGCATGCTGCGCTGCGTGAAGGCCTTACCGCACTCCTTGCACTCGTAGGGCCGCTCGCCTGTGTGTATCCTGGTGTGCACCACAAGGTTCCGGTTGTTGGCAAAAGCCTTGCCACAGATGCCACACCGGAAGGGTTTTTCACCAGTGTGTGTCTTCCTGTGGTAGTCGAAGCTGCTCCTCTTGTTGAATGCTTTGCCACATTCTAAGCAGACGTACTTCCCCTCGCTGTACTCAGGCTGGCCCGTTTGAATCTGCTGCACCTGTGGCACCTGTGGCTGCTGCATGTGCTGCACCTGCTGGGGCTGCTGCTCCACATGCAGATGCTGTGTTGGAATCTGTGGTGCCTGAATCTGCTGTGCTGGGAACTGCTGTGTTTGCTGCTTGGTCCACAGGTAAAGAGGCAGCTGCTCCTCCATGGTTGCAAGCTTTGTTTACTTGTGTGAAACTCAACTTATTCTGGTCACATCATGAGGCGCAGCACCGGCCACCCTGCAGGACACACGCTCTTCCCCTTGCCTGCCAAACATGGTGCTGAGTGATGCAGGAGACTCCAGGAATGGCAGAACTGGCAACAACGATGATCCTGACGGTGTCACAGTGATGGGAAGCAGCTGCACGACCTCTCCAAAGGCTTGGTGTTCTGTAAGACATATCACAGTGAGGTAAAACAACAGCTACATACTTGCTTCCACACCTGTCTTTAGAGTAAGGAGACAGACCAAGGACTAAGACACCCATTGTAAGCCTTTTCTTTCAACAAGCAATGAACCTTTTCCTACACCTACCATCTAAGACTTGACACCTGACCTCTGACCTAACCTGTTATGCAGGAAATAACCCAACCAGTATTTGATCGGTTCCATGGAGTCTACCACTACCTTGCCCACAAAGAGGTTAAAAAGTAAGAGACTCACCCTGTCTTCCACCCACCCTCAACATGGAGGTGGTGTAGCCAGGACTTTAATCTATCCTGGAACAGGGCTTTAATAACATACAAGCCATACCAGGCCAAGTTGAAATGTGATATGATCTATATGTCATCAAAAGCATGCACTGGGATAGATTAGTCACAGCTGTGCCTCCAGTGAGTCGAGTTGAGGTTGGGAGCAGGGCAAGGTGAGTCACTTCTAATCTCTGTGTGGGAAGGTCGCAGAAGACTCAGCGTAAACTGCTCAAATACTGGCAGGGTTATTTCAGCTTGTCTTGGTATGGCCTAAGATACAGCATGTTAGACAAAGAAACCCCAAATACTGATGATCAGGATATGCATTCACCCACAATACCCACAACTACAGACAGTCCCAGCAACTCAAGACAAAAGCACTGCTCAACCTATGCCAAGTGCTTTGTCCCTTTACCTTTAGAATTTTAATCATGATAGTATGAAGCTAGCAGCAGTGTCATTCATTTTTCAGTCGTATATATATTTTTGCCCTTGAGCTGCCTCCTTTACTGAAAAAAAAAGTTTGTATTATAATCAGTAGGTAAAAATATAACAAGAGAACATGTCATAATGCAGCCTCAAAGAACACTGTGACGAAGCATCTGCCATACTGTGAGCCTTGTCAGAGTTACTGGAGTGAGCTGCAGTCTGGGGGTGACCTTGACACATGAAGATAGTTAGATTAGAGTATTAAGTGGCACTGAATGATTCGAGTTCAAATTTCTTAAGCCAAAATGTAAGCAATAGAACCATCACAAGGAAAAATCCTCACTGGACTAAGTGTTAAATTGGACTCCACATAACTGTTTTAGCACAACTTATTCTCCCTCCCAGCTGGACTAATGTTCCTGGGTGGGAGTTGGTGTAGCTGGAGTGAAGTTAGGGATTTATTTCTGTTTGGGCAGTGGGACAAGTTGTTACTTTAGATAGGGTCAAGTTAGGTTAGATCCACTTAGGTTAGATAAGATGTAAGTTAGATTAGTTAATTTTAGTTGTTTTTGATGAATATGTGTGAAACGATTTACGCCCTGCTGTTAAGTTGTTGTCGGTGCTCAAGGTGACGGCAAAGTCCACCTCCCTCATTGTCTTGTGGGGTCTCAAGTGCTTATTCTTCCTCATTTCTACATGCTGTGGGCTGTGGGGATATTTGATTCATTTCCTACAAATTTGCATCATTTGTTTTGTGGAAATCACTAGTTTTTAGAAGGGGTAGGGGAGGGGGAAAAATCCTGCTGATTTGTGAGAAAAACAAATGTCAGATTAATTTAACATCAAAACCTATAGACCAAAGAAAGACAGGTTGATTAAACACAGCCAGGACTTGAACCACAAGTGCGGCACAAGCTGCCACTCCTGTGGTTTGAGCCCTGGTTGGGTGTACTAATTAAAAAATATCACAAAAAAAAGTTTCGTCATTGGAATTTAAGGGTGACCTGAGCCAAAAATTTACTCAAACACAGGTAAGTATTAATTAATCATGAGCCAGTGGAAACAGGCGAATGGAAAGGTAACCAAGAAAAAGTTTACCATACAAAAGGATGCAACACAGACAAATGCAACACATGAATCCTGACACGAGGCAACACTAGACAACCCTCCCTCAACACATGAAACACTCTGACTTCTGAAACACATGAGAGGCCAAAACACAAACACACACACACTCAAGCCTTAACACAATGCAACACAACCTTCACTCAACACTACCTCGCCAAACACTCGTGAAGGAAAAACACAAAGCAATCAACCCACCCACAACACAGCCAACACACACAATATTACACAACTCTCATTCA
Source organism: Eriocheir sinensis (assembly GCF_024679095.1). Taxonomy (NCBI): domain Eukaryota; kingdom Metazoa; phylum Arthropoda; class Malacostraca; order Decapoda; family Varunidae; genus Eriocheir; species Eriocheir sinensis. Next base: position 5,186,299 of record NC_066533.1, read on the forward strand.
ACACTAACCAACACTCACCTCCTCCTGAAACACTGATGAAAACCAGAAACAACACAAAAGAATCATATTTACAACACAAACAACACATAAGACCAAACACTCAAGCCCTGACACACTGTAACACAACCCTCACTCAACACAAATCAACACACATAAGACCAAGAAACACAAAACACTCATGCAGAACCCCACGCAACACAAACATACAAACAGGTAACCTCACACCCCAACACACTGCAACACAACCCCCATCCAACACACTACCTCTCAACACACCCATAAGACCAAAAAACACCTCAGAAACACTCAAAACATCCAGATCCACACAATGCAACACATGAACAGGCAACCTCATGCTCTGACACAGTGCAACACAACCCTCAATCAACACTAAACCAACACACTGCCTCTTAAAACACACACCACCCCAAGAAACACAAAAATACTCAGAACTACAACACAAAGACCAAACACTTAAGCCCTGATACTGCAACACGAGTCTCACTCAACACTAAACCAACACACTACCTCTTAAAACACAAGCCCCAAGAAACACAGAAACACTCAGAACCACAACACAAAGACTAAACACTCAAGCCCTGACACACTGCAACACAAGTCTCACTCAACACTGAACCAACACACTACCTCTCAACACACCCAAGAAACACTCCTTCAGAACCACACAACACAAACAGTCAACCTTACGGCCTAACACACTGCAACACGACCCTCACTCAACACTATTTACCTCCTGAAAAATCTTTAAGGACAAGAAACACCCAAGAAACAACACAAAAACACACTCCTTCAGAACCACGCAACACAAACACAACACACAAGACCATTCACTCAAACCGTCACACAGCACTACACAACCCTCATCCAACACTATAAACACCCAAGAAACACAAAACAACACCCAAGAAAACACAAAAACACTCCTCCAGAACCACACACAACACAAACACAAAAACACAGGCAACCTCATTCCAACCCTCCCGCAACACACCCCGACCCACACACCTGTCCCGTACCTGTTTAATTAAGGTTCCCCACACCTGCACACCCTTCCGCCAGGTATTTAGGGGCTGAAGGGGCTGAGGGGCTGCTGTCTGCCTCACACCTTAGCAAATGGCGAAGCTGTAAGGCTCTGCGGCGCTGCCAGAGCTCACCCCCTAGTCTAAATTTCAGAACACGTCCCATACATGTCAGATTCTTTCGCCTGTCCACACAAACCTACACCAAAAAGACAGGAATAAAAGGTTGGTGTGCATGTGTGATTATCGTGTTTGAGAGAGTAATGTGTGTTGTTTTAAGTGTGTGTGGTTGTGCTGGTTAAAATGGTTGGGTTATGGGGTAAATATTGTGGTGTCATGTGGTGTGAACGAAAGGTTGTGGTGAGCGGTGCATTGTGGGAGAGCTCTGGCGAAGGGGCTGGGAAAGTGCACTCCTGCCCCTTTCTCTTTTTCCATCCTGTGCGTCGATTTCCAGTGTGTTTCGGTCTCTCTCTCTGTGTGTGTGTGTGTGTGTGTGTGTGTGTGTGTGTGTGAGAGAGAGAGAGAGAGAGAGAGAGAGAGAGAGAGAGAGAGAGAGAGAGAGAGAGAGATTTACATAGATAGATTTACATAGAAAATCAGATCACACAGACCCCATCGTCCAGACTAGGTGGTCTGTCCTTAAACCTAAGTGATTTTACATTAATCAGAAGGCTCCAAAACGTTGCATTTCTACTCTAGTTGATATTAAGTTGAAGGAAGTGACGGTCGAGCTTTTTTTTGAAGGAGTCAATCGTGTTACACTGGACCACTGATGGTGGGAGCTTATTCCATTCTCGCACTACAACGATGGTGAAAAAAAAAAATGGTGCAGTCTGAATTTACTTGTCTACATCTGAGTTTTACGTCGTTGTTCCTCGTGCGCAAAGTGTCATCGATCATAAACAATGTTGATCTGTCTACATTTGTGAAACCATTAAGTATTTTAAAACATTCGATCAGTTTTCCTCGGAGGCGACGTTTCTCAAGAGAGAACATGTTAAGGGTGGAAAGCCTTCTTCGTAAGATTTGTTGCGCAAGGAAGGGATCATTTTCGTTGCCCGACGCTGAACACCTAATTTAGCAATGTCCTTTGCATGGTGGGGAGACCAAAACTGTACCGCATATTCCAAGTGGGGTCTGACTAAACTATTGTAGAGCCGAAGTATTACATCTTTATTCTTGAATAAAAAGTTTCTTTTAATGAAGCCCAACATTCTGTTCGGTTTATTTGCTGCATCGATGCATTGCTGTGAGAATTTGAGATCTGACGCGATTTTGACCACCAAGTCCTTGACGCATTGAACGCTTTTGAGTTTAACGCCGCGCATTTCGTAATCGAACTTCTTATTCCTCGTTCCAACATGAAGGACCTGGCACTTGTCTACGTTAAAGGGCATCTCCCATCTATCCGACCAAGCTGAAATTTTGTGCGAATCCTCTTGGAGGTTTTGCCTGTCTTCGTCAGTGAGAACCGGGTTACCAATCTTTGTGTCGTCTGCAAATTTACTTATGCGATTATTGAGCCCAACATCCACGTCATTGATGTAAATAATGAAGAGCACTGGGCCAAGAACCGAGCCCTGAGGGACGCCACTAGTGACCGGCGCCCACTCGGAGTTAAATCCGTCAATCACTACTCTTTGTTGTTTGTTGCTCAACCAATTCGCGATCCATTGGTTTACTTGACCGTCAATACCTATTTGCTTTAATTTGTAAAGTAATTTATGATGTGGGACTTTATCAAACGCTTTCTGGAAATCAAGATAGACTACGTCCAGTGATTTGGTTACGTCATAAACAGTGAAGAGGTCGTTATAAAAGGTTAATAGGTTTGATAGGCAGGATCTTTTGTTACGGAAGCCATGTTGTGAGTCCCCAATTAATGAGTGGCTTTCAAGGTAACTCACAATTTTGTCTCTAATTATGCTCTCAAGTAGCTTACCTACAACCGAAGTTAGACTAATGGGCCTGTAATTACCTGGTACTTTCTTGTCTCCTTTCTTAAAAATCGGTGTCACGTTAGCCTTTTTCCAATCCGAAGGGGCGATGCCTTGTCGTAAGGACATATTGAATACGGTTGTGAGGGAGGAGAGTATTTCGCTCTTTGTTTCTTTGAGCAGAGTTGGATATACTTTGTCAGGTCTAGGACTTTAATTTGTTTTAAGTGATTGGAGGGCTTTAAGGATTTCATCGGGTTTTATTTCAAAGTTAGGCAATGCACGCTCGGGATTTACATTAGTACTGGTGTTGGTGGTAGTGGTGGGAGGACTGTTAGTATCAAACACCGAGGAAAAGTAATTGTTTAATAGGTTTGCAACGTGTTGGCTGTCAGTCACTAATGCACCGTCGCTGTTTGTTAAGGGTCACTTCCACTTCTGATCGCCTTTCTGTTGTTTATGTAACTGAAGAAGGATTTCGGATTATTTTTACAGTTGGCCTGACGTACTAATCTGTTTACTCGTCGCCTGGCATCATTATAGAGTCTAATGTTTTCGGGCGTGCTTTGTTCTTTCTTTAATCTGTAAAACAATTTTCTCTCCTTGACTGAGTGTTTAATTTCGCTATTAAACCAAGGTGGGCTTTTATTAGTGTTAATTCGCTTCTCGCACAAGGGGACGAATGTGTCCTGCTGAGTAAGTGATTTTTAAAGTTTAGCCAGGCGTCCTCTACATTACCGTCATCTGATAGTTGCATTTCTATTAGTTTTCGTCGGATTTCTACGAAGTTAGCTTTTTTGAAATTGGGCACCTTTACTTTATTTTCAGTCACCGATGTTTGAGCTCTAATGTCAACGCGCACTAATTTATGATCGCAGGAACCGAGGTGTTCTCCTACCGTGACATTACTGACTAGGTTATCTTGGGTCGTTATAACAAGGTCAAGTATGTTATTTTGTCGAGTTGGTTCAGAAACCATTTGGCTTAGATAATTTTCTTCTAAAAATTCGATCATTCTATGTGACTCACCTTCTATACCCGACAGTGTCGCCGAGTCGATATGGGGGAGGTTAAAGTCTCCTAGTATCAGTGAGTCGCTGTTATTAAGTGACTGCCTTAAGACGCTGTACATTTCAAGATCGGCATCGAGTGATTGCCCCGGAGGCCTGTAGGTGGCAGATATATTTAAATTGACTTTTGCTATGTTTACTCGCACGCACAAATGTTCAACGTTACTGTTTCTTGGTGTTTTGTCGGAGGGTTGCAAATAACTTTTGACGAAAAGGGCGACACCACCACCTCTCCGGTTTACACGATCTTTGTTAAAGAATCTGTAGCCATCTATGTTGTATTCGGAACTTAAATCAATATTTGTGGTGTCGATAAATGTTTCGGTTATAGCAATTTCGTCAAAGTTTTCTGTCAGAGCAAAACATCGCAGTTCATCAAACTTGTTTCTTAGGCTACGCGCATTGAAACTAAGGACTCTTAGGTTATCTCTAGGCTTGGTAATAGAGGTGGTGGTACTGGCGGGTTCAATGTCACGAGTTTGTCGCGATGTATGGTGTCTATTTACACGGGCGGGATGGAAGGACGTGGCTGAGAGTCGTTTTCTGTTCGGGCGTTACGTACTGCGTCGTTGAGGAGCCTTCCGAATCTGGCTGCCCCGATGGGGGACAGGTGTATTCCGTCCCTTTGGAAGAGTTTACTCTGGACGTAGAAATTGTCCCAGGCGTTAAAGAACTCAACGTCAAGCTCTCTGCAGAGAGTCTGTAAGCGGTTGTTGAGGCTGAAGGCCTTACTGTAGAAGTTGCTCTCATCCCACGTCCGTGGTAGAATTCCTGAAATCCAAATATTAGGGGATTTAGACTTACACTGCTGGATGAGCCTACGGTACTTGTCCAGCAGTTCCTCAGACCGGGTCGTGGTGACGTCGTTTGTACCTGTGTGAAGAACAAAGAGTGAGTCATTAGAGGCCTCAGCGGAGACCTCGTCCAGGGCAGCTGTGATGTCGTCAACACCAGCTCCAGGATAACAGTAGTTACGCCTACGACGGGGGACTCTGCCACAGAATTCAACCACCTGATGGCAAATCATAGAGTCACCGACCAAGAAGGTGCTCTGTTCCTCGTCCTCCTCCTCCAGTATGGCAAATCTGTTGTAGCAACGAGTAGGATAAATGGCTCTAGGGGCGGGTCTGGCTCCTCCTCTCACGGGGGTGACGCATTCAGCGTAAGCTCTACCGGTCCCCTGTGACGTGTCTTCTTCGGAAGGTGGCTGGGCATCGACAGCAGGTGCGGAGGGTGATGAGGCGTCACTTGCAGCAGGGACGACGATGTTGGCCTGGATAAACTCCTGCAAGGTTTCAACAGTACGTGTTAGTTCGGTGATCTCGCCAGCCGTCAGCCTTTCGTCCTGTTGAAGGAGTCTCGTTTCCATCTGCTGTGTCAACAGGCAGATCTTGCAGACGGTCGATCGTCCTGAGAAGAAATGGCCAGAGAAGTTTCCTGTGCAAGTCGAGCATTTCTTTAGCGCCATCTTGGTAAGGAGGAGAGAGCAAGTGAGAAGTGTTTATCTATTTATTTGCTTTTCTTTTTCTTTTTCGTAGGGAGAGAGAGAGAGAGAGAGAGAGAGAGAGAGAGAGAGAGAGAGAGAGAGAGAGAGAGAGAGAGAGAGAGAGAGAGAGGGGGTGGGGGTAATGGAGAGGGGAGACGGGGGAGGGGGGGCGAGAGAAGAGGAGGAGGAGGAGCGAAACGCGAGGGACGAGAGGGAGAGAGACGCAGGTGAGGAAGTAATTAGAGAATTAGTGTGTCTCAGGGGAATACTCGGGTCAAGTCAGGTCAGGACACTCTCCACACCTGTGTAGGGAGTGGTGTAGGAGTGGAATCTGGAAATATATAATGAATATGGCGGAAAGAGTGTAACACTGTGTTTTGTGTATATGTGTATATATGTTTTACAGGGCGCTACGGCGAGAGGGTAGATACAGGCAGAGAGAGGTAGTAAAAATAAGGGTAACACTTAATCCTGTCCAGCGAAGCACGTGGTCGCACAGCACTCAGCACACCCCTGCAGGCAGCTAACAAACTCGGTTGACAATAAGCAGTACGCAGCACAACGCGAAATAGCACACGGCACACAGCACAGCAAAATCTAAAGTACAGTGCAGTACAGCACACGAGGGTGGAATCGCAAGCGAGAGGTCAAGGAAGCAGGAGCGCGTCCGGCTTGACCTCCCGGAGTGAGGACAGGGCGCTAACTGAGAGAGAGAGAGAGAGAGAGAGAGAGAGAGAGAGAGAGAGAGAGAGAGAGAGAGAGAGAGAGAGAGAGAGAGAGAGAGAGAGAGAGAGAGAGAGAGACAAAAAAAAAGAATATCTACAAAAAAATATATCATGGAGACAAACAAACGAGAATAACGTTGCAATCAAGGACATACGTTTCAAGTCCTCTTTCCATTAAACGAAGAAGAAACAGAGGAAAAAACAAAAAGGAGGAGAGGGGAAGAGAATGAAGACGAGGAGAAAATAAAGTAAAAAAAGGAAAATATGAAGATGACCTATATAAGCCTCTCTCAGACATTCAATTTCACATCTTTTCCCTCTTTTTTTATTTAGGTCAGAAAGAACCATTAATTATAACTACTGCAACAAAGATGGTACAAGGTCAAGTCTCGAATATGTAGGCCACTGAGAATGCATATTGTAGATCCAGACAGACACACAGACAGAAAGACAGACAGGGGAAGGCGTAATAAAATACCGTCTCTGCTTTAATGTTGAGGAGTGTGTGATACAGACGATTTTAATGCCCCAACGTCTGCGCTGAGGACATGGTAAATTCTGGAAGTCAGGGGAAGAAATAAGGGGTCATTCTTACACATTTCAGCGCCCAAGTACACACATTTGACAAGGCTTTCGTAGGAGGTTCGGGCATATCCATGGGTAGTTTTATATAATCCTGGTGGTAGTTTGGCCATCACACTGTACCATGAACCTTAAAAAAACACTCATTAGAACCCGACTTATCTCCTTTTCGGCATTTGGAAATCGCTGATGTGAGAATACCGACCCGAAGATTTAGGAAAAGAACTTGGAAGAGAGTGAATAGCCTTGGTTGTGAGGGAGAGATGTATCCAGGCTAATCTTACTCCACTTTTTCATTCGTTTATTCACTTGCGATAGACAACAGACCAAAGACTAAATAGAAAAGTAAAAAGGATATGTCCACAAAAGTATATACTGTTTCTGTCAAGTTGAATAAAGGTGTCTGGATTGCTGCTGCTCTCCTCTTTATATTTTGACCGCATTTAGTAACAACATGCATATAAACGATAACGATAACACATGAAAGTATAATATATAGACTTATTTCCGACTAATCTCTTTTAATCTCCTTGTATCCTTGTGTATATAATGAATCTCTTTTCATAATAAAGACGTTCGAAATTATAATATATTGTATGGTGATTCTTTTTACCGATTTGAGCCCGCCGTCAGTTTTTAGTTAAGTCTAATGAATCACCTTACACTGTCATTACAAAGTTTTTGAGGGAGTAGTAATGCTTATAACGTTGTTTGCTATCATGGTCGTAAATTAAAAGAAATTACTGTGAAGAGAAGAGCAGAGGAATGAGAGACCGCATTGCAGAAAATAAAAGGACTTGGTAAGAAGATTGGTAAGCAGAAGTGTGTTACCCCACGGAAGCTATATACTGGTTGTAAAATTAAAGATCACAATAAAGACAAGAGGAGGATAATGGGATAAAAGGCCACAATGGAAATACATAAAAAGAAAAGAAAAACAGTGCACGAAGCTTGGAATGGGGAAATTTATGATCTTGAAGAAGCTAAACTATAGTGAAATAAAAGGGAGATACAGTGAGACGAGAAAAATAATGAATGAGAAAACACACTCGAAACACCGAAAGGTCTGCTACGCATGGAAAAAAAATCATGAAGCTTGTATGGGAGAAGTTTATTATCAGAATCAAAACTGGTTGTGAAATAAAAGGGAAATACGGTGAAGACAAGAAAACCACTTAACTGAAAGGTAAAAACTAAGTAAAGTTTGTGGCATACGCTGTAACTGCGCGCGAGAGAACACGCTGGAAATGCTGAGAAGAAAAAGAGTCTGGTATTAACTTTTATGGGGAAGTTTTATTATCCTCAGAAGAGAAAACTAAACTGGCTGTGAGGATGCGACACCACCCGAAAATACAGAAGACTTCACTGGACAGAAGGTTTATATGATACATTTTTTCGTGTTATTCAAGTAAGAACTCAATGGGCGTGTGCTTTACTTTAAGAATAGATCAAAGTATGTATCATAGTGGTGACGCGAGATTATTGAAGTTGCTGCTCAATGCCACGTCAGAGAAAACGCCATTGCACGGCGCGTTATGGTGGAGTACTGCTGCAGCTGGAGGACCCGACCAGCTGTTTACTAGGTCCTGCGTTTCGTTATTTACGGAGCAATTTAATGCCCCTAATTATCTTTACTAATAGATTTATGGTCTCATCCCTAACACACACACACACACACACACACACACACGGAGCTCCTAGTGCAGTGGCAAGCTCGCTCGCCTCACAACCGAGAGGTCACGGGTTCGATTCCCGGGCAACAAGAATAACGTTGCAATCAAGGACATACTTTTTAAGTCATCTTTCCATTAAACGAAGAAGAAGAAACAGAGGAAAAAACAAAAAGGAGGAGAGAGGAAGAGAATGAAGACGAGGAGAAATTAAAGTAAAAAAAGGAAAATATGAAGATGACCTATATAAGCCTCTCTCAGACATTCAATTTCACATCTTTTCCCTCTTTTTTATTTAGGTCAGAAAGAACCATTAATTATAACCACTGCAACAAAGATGGTACAAGGTCAAGTCTCGAATATGTAGGCCACTGAGAATGCATATTGTAGATCAGACAGACAGACACACAGACAGAGACAGACAGGGGAAGGCGTAATAAAATACCGTCTCTGCTTTAATGTTGATGAGTGTGATAAAGACGATTTTAATGCCCCAACGTCTGCGCTGAGGACATGGTAAATTCTGGAAGTCAGGGGAAGAAATAAGGGGTCATTCTTACACATTTCAGCGCCCAAGTACACACATTTGACAAGGCTTTCGTAGGAGGTTCGTGCATATCCATGGGTAGTTTTATATAATCCTGGTGGTAGTTTGGCCATCACACTGTACCATGAACCTGAAAAACACTCATTAGAACCCGATTTATCTCCTTTTTGGCCTTTGGAAATCGCTGATGTGAGAATACCGACCCGAAGATTTAGGAAAAGAACTTGGAAGAGAGTGAATAACTTGGAAGAGAGTGAATAGCCTTGGTTGTGAGGGAGAGATGTATCCAGGCTAATCTTACTCCGCTTATTCATTTGTTTATTCACTTGCGATAGACAACAGACCAACGATTAAATAGAAAAGTAAAAAGGATATGTCCACAAAAGTATATACTGTTTCTGTCAAGTTGAATAAAGGTGTCTGGATTGCTGCTGCTCTCCTCTTTATATTTTGACCGCATTTAGTAACAGCATGCATATAAACGATAACGATAACACATGAAAGAATAACATTTAGACTTATTTCCGACTGATCTCTTGCAATCTCCTTGTATCCTTGTGTATATTAATGAATCCCTTCTCATAATAAGACGTTCGAAATTATAATATATTGTATGGTGATTCTTTTTACCGATTTGAGCCGGCCGTCAGTTTTTAGTTAAGTCTAATGAATCATCTTACACTATCATTACAAAGTTTTTGAGGGAGTAGTAATGCTTATAACGTTGTTTGCTATCATGGTCGTGAAATGAAAATAAATTACTGTGAAGAGAAGAGCAGAGGAATGAGAGACCGCATTGCAGAAAATAAAAGAAGGACTTGGTAAGAAGATTGGTAAGCAGAAGTGTGTTACCCCACGGAAGCTATATGCTGGTTGTAAAATTAAAGATCATAATAAAGACAAGAGGAGGATAATGGGATAAAAGGCCACAATGGAAATACATAAAAAGAAAAGAAAAACAGTGCACGAAGCTTGGAATGGGGAAATTTATGATCTTGAAGAAGCTAAACTAGTTGTGAAATAAAAGGGAGATACGTACAGTGAGACGAGAAAAATAATGAATGAGAAAACACACTCGAAACACCGAAAGGTCTGCTACGCATGGAAAAAAAATCATGAAGCTTGTATGGGAGAAGTTTATTATCAGAATCAAAACTGGTTGTGAAATAAAAGGGAGATACGGTGAAGACAAGAAAACCACTTAACTGAGAGAAAGGTATAAACTAAGTAAAGTTTGTGGCATACGCTGTAACTGCGCGCGAGAGAACACGCTGGAAATGCTGAGAAGAAAAAGGGTCCGGTATTAACTTTTATGGGGAAGTTTTATTATCCTCAGAAGAGAAAACTAAACTGGCTGTGAGGATGCGACACCACCCGAGAATACTGAAGACTTCACTGGACAGAAGGTTTATATGATACATTTTTTCGTGTTATTCAAGTAAGAACTCAATGGGCGTGTGCTTTACTTTAAGAATAGATCAAAGTATGTATCATAGTGGTGACGCGAGATTATTGAAGTTGCTGCTCAATGCCACGTCAGAGAAAACGCCATTGCACGGCGCGTTATGGTGGAGTACTGCTGCAGCTGGAGGACCCGACCAGCTGTTTACTAGGTCCTGCGTTTCGTTATTTACGGAGCAATTTAATGCCCCTAATTATCTTTACTAATAGATTTATGGTCTCATCCCTAACATTATCACACACACACACACACACACACACACGGAGCTCCTAGTGCAGTGGCAAGCTCGCTCGCCTCACAACCGAGAGGTCACGGGTTCGATTCCCGGGCAGAGTGGAAACGGATAGGCGGTATCGTTTCATTCCCTGTCATCCCAGCGCCAGCAGTGAATGGGTACTGGGTGTCAGTCAGGGGTTGTGTCCCGCCTCCCGGCGTGTGGGTGTGAGGAGCTGTATCCAAAGACCCGTCACTTGTGAGCTCCAAGATCAGTTGGGGAGGGGACCGGCTGGCGATCGGGAATCTATGTGGTCAGACCATGCACACATGCTGCCTTCCTTGCACAAAACTTTATAACTTTCCGTCATCTCGTGAGGCGACGCTACTTTCCCGTTGCATCACCAAAAAAGTTCAATACGTACGAAACAAGTTTTACTGCCTCCCTCTGACCCCTCCCCTTCCCGGTCCCTGACGTAGTCTGACCCTCAGTCACTCCTCCCCTCTCCTTGGCCCTCCCTGGCTCCTGGCCCTTTCCCTCTCCCCTCCCATCCCCATTCTTGACCCCTGGCGTATCCTTTCTCTTCTCCTTTCCCTCCCCTCCCTGACTCTTCCCCCCATTTCTCTCCCTAGTCCCTGGTGTAGTCTTCCCTTACCCCCCCCCCCCCCTCCCTGGCCCCTGACACGGCCTAACACAGCCACGTAACGCCCGAGCCATCAGCTGACGCACAAAATTGGAACCATCGACTAAGTGCCAATACCTGCAATTATCCTCCACGTCATTACAGTTTGGAAGGCATGAAGTTTGTAATAACAGTAATAATAATCAGCTATTATTAGTCCACTGTAGGAGCCTTTCCAATAATTTCCACTCCTATCTACCTAGTGTTAGTGTGCTCCATTCTGTCTCGATAAAGGTTCTAACTTCACCTCTCAATATCTCTCTAACCTAACGAATAATTTCTGAGTTATTGCACTGGCACTTTGAGTTGTCTATGTTAACGAATAAACTACTGATTGTAATAGTAAAGCGTTTCCTTTTACGATTGTCTGTTACCTAACTCATCCGCCTCCAACGAAGACTGATTTGATTTTCTACCCAGTCCTCTGCCTGCCCCGACCTCCATTATTCTTGGGTTGCCACTCTGTCACTTTGATTGCATCTATTATCAGTAATTAATGAAACTACTGGTCGCGATTATTAGTCTATTAATTTCATCTCCCCTTCTGGTTCTCCTTTTGTCCTGACTTTTATAATTAGCTACAAGGTCACCACTGTTACTTCGGTTGCATCTGTTGTCAGTAATGAAGGAAGCTGCTGGGTTGAGATATTGTCTTTTAATTTCATCTCTCTATTTGGCTTTCTTTTTGGCCTGACTTCTACAATTCCTGGGTTGTTAGTTTGGCTGCACCTGTTATCAGTGATCAAGAGAGGTACTGGTTATTGTGATTTGCAGACTTTATAATTCATATCTCCTCCTGGTTCTCTTACTTTGTCTATCTATTTGTTACCCATAATTAAAAGCAACTCCCTGTACTGTGAACGCGAAAGATTACTACGTTAAATATTTGTTATCAGTAATAAAAAAAAGAAACTGTGTTGGATAACGCGAAAGATGAAAATATTAGTTAGTTTGATCTGCTGTCCGGGAAAATAAAGCGACCCAATTAGTTTCCTCAATGATTCATCCTTGTTCCGGATGGCGGATCGTTAAGTTGGTCGCTCTGCTTCGAACGTGAAATACTTTGAAGCTCCGAAACCTCATCATTTCGGACATTTAGGAACACTGAACTGTTCTGCGATTCATTAGCGAGAGTTTTGCCGGATATTTTTTGGGGATGTAATTTTTTGTGAGAGTAATGTGCGTGTATGTTACAGGTCAGCAACGGGTCTGCAAATATTACGCCTGTGTTCTTTTTGTCATTTAACAAGAGTTTCTTTATTCACTTTTTTCAAGGACAGATATTGGATGGCTAGTTGACTCTTTTATTCCATCCAGCTTAGTCCTCCTCCTCCTTCTCTTCATTTCCAGTTTTCTCTTTTTTTTTTATGAAGTGGTGACTGGGTCCTTTATTTATGTGTTTGTTGGCTATTATCTTTGTTATTATCTTTTTATCAGGTTTGTTGGTTATTACATATATATTTAAATGGTGACTGTTTTATATAAGTTTGCTGGCGTGTGGGTTATTGTTTGCTTGAAGTCCTTACCGCATGTGTTATTTTGAAGCACTGTACATGTTTATTACCAGTTAGCAGTTGTTACCGGGCGACGTGACTGTCTTTCTCTCACTGCCTTTAATCCTGTCCATGTCTTACGTCCGTCGCGTTTTTTTTTCTTTCTCCTTGCACTGTTTCTTTCTGAGGGCAGGTCTTTTAAGCAGGTAAATGGCGTGATGACATTTTGATGGGCTGTTTACCTGGCGACGTCCGTGACCTGAGCCTATTTATTTTCTCTTTATTTTTCACATCTTACGTCTGTCATATTTGTTTCCCTTTCATTTTACTGGTTTTTAAAGTTAAGGTCATTCTAACAGGGACGAGTGGCGTGATTATTACTGTCATTGTTTACCAGGCGACGTTCATTGCTTTATTTTTATTCATACGCTCTCGGTTTATTCATATTTTTCGTCCATTCTTTTTATTCATGCTTCTCGCCATTCTGACAGGTTAGATTTGAATAATTATCCTCAGGTCATTATATACCTGGCGACCTTGATTGCTTATATTTTTCTTCATATATTCTACCTCCCTTTGCGGCGGGGGTAAAGGTAAGGTAATTTGCAACAGGTAAGTAGTGTGATTACAGCTAGAAAGGCTTTTACCTGGACACGCTGACTATTTCTATTCTCATTTTTTTTCTATTTTTATTCATATTTTTCGTACTTTCGTTGCACTGGGTTTAAAAGGAAGGTATATATTAACAGGTAGGTACTGTAGTCACCTCTGAATGAGCTGTTACCTGGAAACGCTGACTTTATACTCTCACTTTTATTTTCTATTTTCATTCATAATTTTCGACCTACACTTGCATCGGGTTCAAAGGGAAGGTAATATTTAACAGATAATGTGGTCACTTTGGAATGAGCTGGTACCTGGAAATGTCGACTATTCTCACTTTTATTTTCTATTTTCACTCATATTTTTCTTACTTATATTTGCATCGGGTTCAAAGGGAAGGTATTATTTAACAGGTAAAGTACTGTGGTCACTTTTGAATAAGCTATTACCTGGAAACGTCAACTATTCTCACTTGTATTTTCTACTTTCATTACTGTTTTTCTCCCTTTCTTTGCATTAGGTTTTAAGGAAAGGTAAATATTAACATGTAAGGCACTGTGGTCACTTTTAATTAAGCTGTTACTTGGAAACGCTGGCAATTTCTAACTTCATTTCTATCTTCATTCATATTTTTTGCCCTTTCCTTGCAGTGGGTTCGAAGGGAAGGCAACATTCAACAGGTAAAGTACTGTGGTCACTTTTAATTGAGCTGTTACCTGGAAACGCTGACAATTTCTATCCTCATTTCTATCTTCATTCATATTTTTCGCCCTTTCCCTGCAGTAGGTTCGAAGGGAAGGCAATATTCAACAGGTAAAGTACTGTGGTCACTTTTGAATGAGCGGTCACCTTGCAGCTTGCTGGTTATTATCGCGGTGCGTTTGTGCGTTGGGAGAACCTCGCCTCGTCGCCTTGTAAATTGATGACGAGGTGAGTGGAATCTAACTGTATGCCCTCGCGGCCCTCAGGATGTTAATGAAGAAAGATGGCGGCACTTCAACCTTTCCCTACGATGAGTGTACGAGAGTAAAGGAAAGAAAATATATACCGGAGAGAATTGGAGAATACACAAAAAGGTGAAACAATAAGAGGGTAAAAAAATTTCGAAAGAGAACAATATAAAGAAAAAAATGTACACAAATGATAAGAGAAAAATATATCAAAATTGAATAATAAGGAGGTAAAAAAAGGAAGGACAAAAAAAAAAAGGATTAAGGAAATATCTGTGAATGAGCAAGAAAGGAGATGGGGAACAAAGAAAACAGAAAAGGAGAAAATAAAAATAAAATAAGCAAAAGACTGAAGAATACATATACGAAAAGGCACAATCATGAGAGGGTAAAGAACACGTCGAAGAAGAACAATATAAAGAAAAGAAAAGAAGGCTTGGGGAAGTTATAAACGAAAAAAAAAAAAAAAGATAGGAAAATAAAACTGCCACAAGAACCTTAAAGAAAAAAAAAATGGAACACGAGGGGAAAAAGTGGATATGATGAGAAAATTATTAAGGAAGGGATAAATGAAGATGAGGCAGAAATGGAGGTAAGGAAAAATACACGAGGAAGGAGAGGAAAGAGCAAATTGGAGGAAATGTGAACGAAAAAACAACTGAGATAAAAAAAATCCAGGAGAGAGAGAGAGAGAGAGAGAGAGAGAGAGAGAGAGAGAGAGAGAGAGAGAGAGAGAGAGAGAGATATATATATATATATATATATATATATATATATATATATATATATATATATATATATATATATATATATATATATATATGCGAGGAAAAATAAGGACGATAAAAATTATTATAGGGAAAAAAAACCACAAAACGAAAACAAGATACTAAACATTAAAAGAAAAAAATGGGAGATAAAGTCTGCTTAAAACTATATGTGGACTGTACGTTTCACCTGCTGCGCACACACACACACACACACACACACACACACACACACACACACACTAAGTCCCATCGCCTCTACACCCAACATCAAATTCTATAGATCTTGCCACACACAACACTCAGCCTTCCCCTACATTCCACCCCTCCTCTCCTCTCCTCTCCTCTCCTCTCCCCTCCCCTCCCCTCAACCTCTGCCACAACACTTTGCCTCCCTATACAATTGCAGCCCTCCCCTCCCCTGTCACAACACTCTGCTTCCCCCTACAGTCACACCCCTCCCTTCAAGCTCCATCACAACACCCTGCTTTCCCCTACAATTGTCCCCACCCGTCCTCTCCCCTCACCCCACTACTTAACCCCCACCATAACACTGTCATCCTCTCCCCTATCCTCCCCTCTCCCCCACCACAACACCCTACCTTCCCCTACAATTTCCACCACCCGTCTCCTCCCCTTCTCCCCCCTCCTTAACCCTCACCATAACACTGCCATTCCCTCCCCTATCCTCCCCTTAACCCCCGCCACAACATATCAAGGAACCCACTTAGCCTCTGCACCTCAATTTCTTTCCCCTTCCTGTTATGACTGACAGCGCCTCACTTTTTTAAGACAAGTTCACGTAAGAGAGGCTGGAGACAGGTTGAAGTTACTTTATATTTTGTTTGACTCATGTATTTATGTACGAGTATGTATATGTCTTTGACGGTGGAGATATATAATTGAAGCTTCGTTTGGCCATAGGATTGATTTTATTTTACTAGTTTAATTTTATATACATTTCTTTTAGTGGTATATTCTATTTTGCCTATTTATTTGTTTACTTATTTCTTTAACGGTGGTAAGAGATAATTTGAAGCTGTCTTTGGTCACAGGATATATTTAATTTTACTTACTCATTTACACATTTCTTTTACAGAGGAGAGAGATAACTGAAGCTGTCTTTCTCCATTGTATATTTCATTGTACTAATTTATTTTTACGTATATTTTTCTTACGATGGAGACAGGTAAATGAGGATGCCTTTGTTCATAGCATATTTCATTTTCCTGATTAATTTTATGAATATTTCTTTTACACTGGATATCTAAGTGGAGCTGTCTTTGACCATATCATATTTAATTTTCCTTATTTAGTTTTACATTACTTTTCCGGTGGAGATAACTGAGCCTCAAGGCGACCCACACACCAATTAGGGTATGCAGTCAAACGGTGATCGAGTTAGGCAATTAAGGGATGCCATCTTGCTTCATTCATTCCGCCTGACGACTCTCTTCCAGCTCCACTCTCGCGGCTGTCCCCCACTCGTTAGCTCGCCGCGAGTTCTATTTCCAAGCCACGATCCCTTGCGGACAGTTTCCCAATATCCCGTCAAGCTTCTAAAGTCCCCCTCGTCCTCCCTCCCGCCTACATCACTCAAACATATTGCTTCCATCACTGCTCTGTTCTTGATCTTTTCTCTCAGTCTCGCAGAAACCCTTCAGGTTATGTCACTTTTAATCGACTGTCACAATACTTTTCTATTTCACACCAAACGGGAAAAAATACGTCGACACACACACACACACACACACACACACACACTCGCCATATATGTACGTTTCCACACTTCATACCCACGTCTTTGCCTGCGCCTGCCACTCAAGATTATCCCGTCCGTACACTTAATTAACAAGACCGGCACCAGACTCTCTCACTCCCGCAAACTTTTCCTTATTAGTTTAACCCCTTGACTGCGGATTTCCTACAAGAAGACATCACCAAGCTACAGGAACGGAACAGAAAGTGGCTGTAAAGTCGTGCACCTTGGGAGGGGATATCCAGCATACCAATACCACATGGCAAACACACCACTATCCACCACAGAGGCAGAGAAAGACCTGGGAATATATGTTACCAGGCTACCAGTGAAAGCTAAATCCGTGCCAATCGCAGCGGACGGGTTAAACAGTCCAAGATCATCCTTTGCTACTCTCTCTCTCTCTCTCTCTCTCTCTCTCTCTCTCTCTCTGTATCTTTTCGAGTTAAAATACACGAGGAACGTTTTGCTGCTACACCATTTGTTGAACTGCGGCATCAACACATCTTAAAATATTGTGACAGACAGCAATTGCGTTATCTATTTATTTTTTTGAGGCCGGGGTAAATATGACGACGGAAGGACGTAACTAAACAACGAAGGGAAAGGAAAAAGTGCCGAGTTGACTTATTGAACTAAAACACCCAAACATCTTACAACAAAACACTAAAACAAGCAGTATTTCCGTTTTTTAAAGATATCGAAAGAACGTAATAAAACTACAACAACAACAAAAAACGGAGAAAGAGCAAAATAGTGTCAGGTTTACTGGATGAATACGAAATAACACTAAAAATGCGTAATTCATATATATTTTTCTTTTTGGCAAATGTAACGAATGAGACCGTAAGAAAACAATACAGGTAAAGAAAACAAAGCGTTGAGTTTAAGTGTTCACCTAATAAAACAAAACTTTTGAAAATAAATCATTAAAACAATTTTTTATATATTTTTGATGAAGACAACGACCGAAAACCTTAAAAAACAAGCAATATTTATAATTTTAGTAAAGACAACGGCGACAGAACAACAACAAAAAATAAATAAATAAAAGGATAAGAAAATTTGTCTCGCCATTTTTTTCTGTTTTCTGAAAAGCAAACAAATCCTATATTACGATACGGAACGAAAAAAAAAAAAAAAAAAAAGTCAGAACATTAATTTTCAAACTAAAGCATTAAAACCCCAAACAACATGAAGCTTTTCTATCATAAAACAAAACGCACGCAATACAATTTAAGTTAGAGAATAAGAGCGAGGTCTTAAAATTATACACATTACCCCCCCTCTCTCTCTGGGCTAATGTGTGATGAAGGCGTGTGAAATTGAATCATGAAAGGGGATTGAGATGAAGGAGATAGATTCGTGTGGAGTAGCGCGATCATTTCCCTACAACCAGGCCCGGAAATTTAATTGTGGGTGAAGAAAGAAAACGGAAAGATGAATCGAGATAAAACGTGTGTGTGTGTGTGTGTGTGTGTGTGAAGGGAGAAAAGAGAGAGGAGAGGAGAGGAGAAGAGAGACCAGAACGCAAGAGAAGATTAATAAAATAAAGTAAAAAGGAAGGGATGAGAAAGTAAAATAAAAGCGAGAGAGAGAGAGAGAGAGAGAGAGAGAGAGAGAGAGAGAGAGAGAGAGAGAGAGAGAGAGAGAGAGAGAGAGAGAGAGAGAGAGAGAGAGAGAGAGAGAGAGAGAGCAAGGCGGGTCGAAAAGAATTGTTGCAGGGATGATAAATGATGATGAGATGAAACGCTGAGAGTTGAGATTTGGAACTGTGGTGGGAGGCTGCGGCGACTCGGAAAATAATTATATCATTGTCCCTCCCCTTCCCCCCCCCCTCTCTCTCTCTCTCTGACTTTTTTGTTACTTTCTATCTATCAATCAATCTATCTATCAATCTATCTATCTATCTATCTATGAAGAGCTGATCACCTCGTTAGAGCAATATAACTTTATAGGGTCTGGTCTAACGTAATTCTCTCTCTCTCTCTCTCTCTCTCTCTCTCTCTCTCTCTCTCTTAACTCCAATCCATTCCCACTCCTTTCCCTATTCTTCCCTTTATTATTTTTTTCTCTCTCTTCCTATCCACTTCCTCATCTCTCCTTTCTCTTCCCATTCTTTCCTCTCTCTTCCCTTTATTAATTTTCGCTCTCTCTCACTCTATCTATCAATCTATCTCTTTTAATTCCTATCCATTCCCTCTCCCTTCCTTTCCCCATTCTTCCCTTTATTATTTTTTCTCTCTCTTCCTATCCACTTTCTCATCTCTCCTTTCTCTTCCCATTCTTTCCCCTCTCTTTTCTTTATTGATTTTCGCTCTCTCTCACTCTATCAATCTATCTCTTTTAATTCCTATCCATTCCCTTACCTCTCCTTTTCCTTCACTTCCTCTCTCTTATTTTATTCCTACATTTTGTTCAGTCTTCTCTTTTTTTTTATTTTCCATTCCCTCACCTCTACTTCTTTTACTTTTTATCGTCTCTCCTCCCTTTATTAATCTTCTTTTACAATCTCATCTCTCTCTCTCTCTCTCTCTCTCTCTCTCTCTCTCTCCCCTGCCAGCCTCCCCCTAGACATCTTTTATTCCACGGGCATTCATCTCTCCTATATTTGATGAGAGCCGCCAAAGGAAGGGAAGAAAGACCTGGATTGTACTTTCTGGCGCAATTACGTGAAATTACCTTACCGGTCAGAGAGAGAGAGAGAGAGAGAGAGAGAGAGAGAGAGAGAGAGAGAGAGAGAGAGAGAGAGAGAGAGAGAGAGAGAATTTCTACCCAGTCTCCTCGGGAATATAATATGTAATGTATGTATTCTTCAGCGGACGAGAGAGCGAGAGAGTAAAGAGAATGTAGAGAGTAAAGAGAAAGCAGGAAGATTATTAGTTTTTTTTCCTTATAGTGTTACGATAAGGTGGAAAAATAGGTGAAGAAAATATAAGATGCACAGTTGTCTTGAAGATGTTACGATAAGAGCGAAGAGAAGTATAATAAAATAAATGCTGCACAAGTTTCTTTACAATAATACAAAATAGAACGAGAAAAGGTTCAGAAAAAATAACTAGCACAACTTTCCTATTAATATGAAAAAACAAAACAAAAAATGTATGGAAGAAAAATACATGTGAAATTTTCTTGGCAATAAGAATATAAAAGAATAAATTAGGTATAGAAGAGAAAAAAATCAAGGTGCAATTTTCTCTGGAATGATACAAAAATAACACGAATATGGAAAGAGGAAAACTAAGCGGTTCACAATTTTCTTTACAATGATACAAAAAAAAAAGGAAAAATGGTAAAGAAGAAAACTAAACGGTATGCAATTTTCTCACAATAAGAAAAGAACGAAAAAAAAAGAGAAATACAAAAACACTTTCCTTTAAAATCATAGAAAAAAGAATGGATAACAAGGTATGGCAGAAAACAATAAGCACAAAAAAACAAAAAATCCCAGAAAAAAACAAAGATGATAAAAAACTAAGAGGTGAACAATCTTCTTCATAATACAAAAAGAGAACGGATAAAAAGGTGTTACAGAAAGGAAAAAAAAAGAAGAAAAAAAGAGAAAAACTAAACATGAGGACAAAAAAAATAGAAAAACTAATAATGACAGAAAAACATGATGAAACCTAAAAAACACAAAAAAAAAGAGAAAAAACTAAACATGACAAAACCTAAAAATGACAAAAAAACAAAAAAATGAGAAAAACTAAAAAAATGAGAAAAAACTAAAAAATGAGAAAAACAAAAAAATTAGACAACAAAGAGTAGTGATTGACGGAGTGGGCGCCTGTCACTAGTGGCGTCCCTCAGGGCTCGGTTCTTGGCCCAGTGCTCGTCATTATTTACATCAACGACGTGGATGTTGGACTCAATAACCGCATTAGTAAATTTGCAGACGACACAAAGATTGGTAACTCGGTTCTGACTGACGAAGACAGGCAAAGCCTCCAAGAGGATTTGCACAAAATTTCAGCTTGGTCGGATAGATGGGAGATGCCCTTTAACGTAGACAAGTGCCAGGTCCTTCAAGTTGGAACGAGGAATAAAAAGTTCGAATACGAAATGCGCGGCGTTAAACTCAAAAGCGTTCAATGCGTCAAGGACTTGGGGGTCAAAATCGCGTCAAACCTCAAATTCTCACAGCAATGCATCGATGCAGCAAATAAAGCGAACAGAATGTTGGGCTTCATTAAAAGAAACTTTGTATTCAAGAATAAAGATGTAATACTCCCGCTCTACAACAGTTTAGTCAGACCCCACTTGGAATATGCGGTACAGTTTTGGTCTCCCCACCATGCAAAGGATATTGCTAAATTAGAAGGTGTTCAGCGTCGGGCAACGAAAATGATCCCTTCCTTGCGCAACAAATCCTACGAAGAAAGGCTTTCTACCCTTAACATGTTCTCTCTTGAGAAACGTCGCCTCCGAGGAAAACTGATCGAATGTTTTAAAATACTTAATGGTTTCACGAATGCAGACAGATCAACATTGTTTATGATCGATGACACTTTGCGCACGAGGAACAATGGCGTAAAACTCAGATGTAGACAAGTAAATTCAGACTGCACCAAATTTTTCTTCACCAACGTTGTAGTGCGAGAATGGAATAAGCTTCCACCATCAGTGGTCCAGTGTAACACGATTGACTCCTTCAAAAATAAGCTCGACCGTCACTTCTTTCAACTTAATATCAACTAGAGTAGAAATGCAACGTTTTGGAGTCATCTGATTAATGTAAAATCACTTAGGTTTAAGGACAGACCACCAAGTCTGGACCATGGGGTCTGTGTGGTCTGATTTTCTATGTAAATCTCTCTCTCTCTCTCTCTCTCTCTCTCTCTCTCTCTCTCTCTCTCTCTCTCTCTCTCTCTCTCTCTCTCATGAACATACGTACGCACACCACGCATGTATCTTTTTTTCTTCCAGGTTTTGGGAAATATATCAGAAAAAAACGAGAAAAAATAACCAGGCATAAATTTTATTTGGAAAGAATGTCAAAAAAAAAAAAAAAAAAAACAACAACAACGACATAGACTCCTGGTTCCGGATAGACAATGATGCAAGAATAATACAAATATAAGAGTACATATTTAGATTTTCTTGAAGGTGACACACACACACACACACACACACACACACACACACACACACACACACAAAATAAATTATGATTCTCCTTCCTCGCTATAGTTTTTCCTCTTTAAACATATTATAGAGGTGAAGATTTTTAATATGAGACGAAACAAAAGGAAAAAAAAGTTGTATTTGAGATTAGTTAGCAATTATATATTCTGGATTTGGGTGAGGAGACAAGACGCAAACGAGACAATTATAGTAAAAGTGAAACATAGCTGAAAATTTTATGGTGTAGACTGAAAAAAAAGTTACAGTAGTTGACGAAGGCCAAAAATATCAAAACCAGAATTTCGGTGAAAAGTACACAAAGAAAAAAAAAGGGGAAAAAGAAGGAAAGAAAAAGTTAGTGGCAGAGTTCCTGGCGAGGCGATAAAAAGTTACAGAAGTTGGTGAATGGAAGAAAAAGAAAAAGAAGAACCATTTTTGGGTGAGATATAGACATAAAGAAATGAAAAGAAGGAAAGGTTAGTGGCAGAGTTTTGGCGAGGATAAAAATATAAAAATAAAAAATTGAGATAGTTGTTTTAGAGACCGACACAATAAATGCATTAGTTGGTACAAAAGAAGAACAACACTATATGGTAAAAAAGTGTACAAGGAAAAGAAAAGAAAGAAAAGTTAGTGAAGGAGTTTTGGCGTGTGGAAAGTTACAATAGTTGGTGTAGAGACAGACACAAGAAATGCACTAGATGGTACAGATAGGAACAATACTATATGGTAAAAAACAGTGCACAAGGAAAAGGAAAGAAAAGAAAGACAAGTTAGTGACAGTTTTGGGCGTGGAAAAAACGTTGCGATGGTTGATGTAATGACAGACAGACACAAGAAATGTATTAGGTGGTACAAATAGGAAGAGTACAATATGGTTAAAAAGTGCAGAAAAAAAGAAACGAATTGAAAAGAAAGAAAAAAAGTTAGTGGCAGAATTTTGGGCGTGGATAAAAAACAAATACCGATAGTTAGTGTAAAGGCAGACTCAAGAAATGCATTAGTTAGTACATATAGGAACAATAAAAATGGTAAAAACAAAACAAAACACACAGAATAGAAAAGAAAGGAAAGAAAAAAGTTAGTGGTAAAGTTTGGGCGTGTGGGAAAAGAAAGTTACAATAGTTGGAGTAGAGACAGACATGAGAAACGTTGGTACAAAGGAGAACAATACAAAACGGTCACCGGTATTAACGCCCCCAGAGATCCGCCCTTCCCTAGAGCTGAAGGTGATTGGTGGAGTTTGTTGTTGTTGGCATTGTTGTTACTGGTGTTGTTATTGTCTTTGATGTAATGAATAAATACCTACACCATGAACATTACATTACTCGGTGCTAAACAGATAAATATATTGATTCGTATTAAGATGAGAAATTTGTTAGTGTAGAAATAAGGATGAATTAATTGGCTAGAATAGAGATGAAGACAAATCTATTACATCACTAGAAACAGCTCAGTGACATAAGAAAACAAAAACGAAAGCCCGCCTGCTAGTACAGACGAACAATAGATTAGCTGATGCTGAGAGGAGCAATTTGTCAGATGTTGTAGAGATAAAGAGAAAAGATAAAAAGAATAAGAGATAGAGAGAACAGACAAATTTATTAGCTGGTATTAAAATGAACAATAAATTAGTTGGTATTAGGGCAAAAAGTAAATTAGCTGGTATTAAGATGAGCAACAGGCCAAAATATGAAGAAGTCAGTGTAGAGATAGACAAATACTGTAGCTGGTATAAATGAAGGCAAATATATTAACTGGTATAGAGACATATATTGAATTAGCTGGTAAAGACGACATTAAATTAGGTGACAGTAAGGCGAAGAATAGATTACTCGGTATTAAGAGGAATATTAGTCAGTATGGAGATAGACATACTTTAGATGCTATACAGATAAAGACAAATGCATCAGCTGGTATAGAGATGAACATAAATTTAGTGTTAAGGTAAAATAATGAGTAAAAGTAAATAGATTAAATAAAGTAACATCAAAATCAGTGTAAAGATAAAGTAATACATAAAAGTGAATAAAGTAACAGTAAATTTAGTGTAGAGATAAAGTAATAAATAAAAGTGAATAAAGTAACAGTAAATTTAGTGTAAAGATACAGTAAAAAATAGAAGTAAATAAAGTAACAGTAAATTTAGTGT
Organism: Eriocheir sinensis; assembly: GCF_024679095.1. Taxonomy (NCBI): domain Eukaryota; kingdom Metazoa; phylum Arthropoda; class Malacostraca; order Decapoda; family Varunidae; genus Eriocheir; species Eriocheir sinensis. The sequence goes on from NC_066533.1 coordinate 5,210,562, forward strand.
AAAGAAGAAGTAATATATAAAAATAATTAGAGGTAAATAAAGGAACAATAAATTTAGTGTACAGAAAAAGAAAAAAAAACATTAGCTGGAATAGAGATCAACAACAAAATACTTGGTGCAGAAAGGTCAAGCTTACATTTACAGCTATTTTGGGGGTAAAAATAAAGAGAAAAAATATAAAAAAAGAAGGAAGGGTTTAGTGACAGGATCGACAGCATATTTTTTTTTATTTCATGAGTTTTTTTTGTTCTCTCTTCCAGGGGCAAGAAAAGACAAAACGTACAGAATTTTATATGCAACGGAAATAAAAATGAATAAAAATCGAACGAAATAAATCTTTGTTCCTGTTGCGAAAGCGAGTGTAGGAAGATAGAATTTCGTCAAGCTATTTCTTTTTCTATTTTATTTTTATCTTTTTTTTTCCTATCCTTTTTTGACAGACAAGCGGCGGCAGCGACCATCACTCCCCCCCCCCCCCTCTCTCTCTCTCTCTCTCTCTCTCTCTCTCTCTCTCTCTCTCTCTCTCTCTCTAGCTCCCTCTCCCTGTCTCCACCCTTCCTTTCCTCCCTCTCTTCCATTGCTTTCGTCCTTCCTTCGTTCCCTACTCTCTCTAGTTTCGTTTCCCCTCCTCCGTTCATTTCCTGCCCTCCCCCCCTCCTTCCATCTATTCCACCTTCTCTTTCTTTCTCCTTCTCTCTTCCTTCCTTCCCTTCTCTCCTTTGTTATCTCTCTTTCTCCCCTTTTTTTTCTTCCCTTAAATCTTTCTTCTTACATCTACCTTTTTTGCTCTTTTCTTTTTTCATTCCCTTTCTCTATCTCACGCCCCTCCTTCTTTCTTTACTTCCTTTCATCCATCCATCCATCCATATATTCTTCTTTCCTTTCACCCCTCCCTCCTTCTATCCTTCCTTTCATCCTTCGTTCCCTCATTTCATCCATCCTTCCTTCTTTCCATCCCTCCTTCCATCGTTCCTTTCCTTCAAGCGCGCAGGGCCTCAGATACCTTGTTAGTGCTATAATACCACCTGTCAGAAGTAGTCCCTGAATAGCCGCTGGGCAGGTGAAGCGATGAGCCGAGGCAGGTGTGGGAGACAGGTGGACGCAGCAGGTGAAGGGAAGGAGAACAGGGAGAAGTGATGGGGGTGAAGGGAAGGAGGTGATGGGAAGGGGAAAGCAGGAGAGATGAAGGGCAGTAAAGGCGACGGGGGTGGAAACAGGTGAAGGGAAGGGGAACCAAAAGTGAAGGAGGTGATAGGGAAGGGGAGCCAGGAAAAGTGAGGGGGAGAAAATATGATGGGGGTGAGGGGAAGGAGGTGAAGGGAAGGGAAACCAGAAGACATGAAGGGGAGAAAAGGTGATGAGAGCGAGAGGAAAGACGTGAGGGAAGTGAAGTGAGAGGGGGGAGCTAGGCGAAGGGAAGGGGAGGATCGGACACGTGCCAGGAATGGGAAGGGTGAGAGTAAGCAAATAGGGGAGGCAAGTGAACGGGTGGGGAGGGGGAGTAAGGTATGGGAGATGGTGGAGGAGGGCCAGGTGATGAGGGGGAAGGGCCAGGTGATGAGGAGGAAGGGCCAGGTGATGAGGGGGAAGGGCCAGGTGATGAGAGGGAAGGGGCGAGGTGATGAGGGGGAAGGGCCAGGTGATGAGGAGGAAGGGCCAGGTGATGAGGGGGAAGGGCCAGGTGATGAGGGGGAAGGGCCAGGTGATGAGGAGGAAGGGCCAGGTGATGAGGGGGAAGGGCCAGGTGATGAGAGGGAAGGGGCGAGGTGATGAGGGGGAAGGGCCAGGTGATGAGGAGGAAGGGGCGAGGTGATGAGGGGGAAGGGGCGAGGTGATGAGGGGGATGGGGCGAGGTGATGAGGGGGAAGGGGCGAGGTGATGAGGGGGAAGGGGCGAGGTGAGGGGAAATGAGCGCACAAACCCCATGAACCAGACTAAAAGGTCTGTCTCCAAACCTAAGGAAAGCGATATCGAACGACTACCAATACGTTGCAACTCAGCCTGAGCGAGCATCAAGGTGGAGGAAGCGGCGGCCGAACTTGCCTTCATACCAATCAATCGCGTTCTGTTAAACCATGCAGTGAAGGCGGGAGCTCGTTCCAGTGTCGTACCCGAACATGAACAAAAATAGAACTCGGTGCAGTCGGAATGTTTTGTTTACACTCAAGTTTAGCGCCGTTATTTCTCGTTAGCTTCGTGTCATCGATCATAAACAATTTGTGAGAGGAGGCACGTGAAGGGAGCCAGACGGGGTGCGAGGAGTAATGGGATTGGGAGGGGGGAAGGGGAGGGGAAAGGAGGAGGGAAGAGAAAGGGAACACGTGGCAAATAAACGTATCAGAGAAAGTGAAATGAGGAGTAGGTGGGGAAAGGTGAGATGATTTGAGGTGACTTGAGTGGGCGGGGGAAGGGAAGAGAGGGGAGCGAGGGGGAGGAGAGGAAGGGAGCAGGGAAAACGCCGAATATAACCGCATCAGGTAAAGTGAAATGAGTAGGTGAGGACAGATATGATTTGAGGTGACTTGAGTGGGCGGGGGAAAAGAAGAAGGGGAAGCAACGAGGAGGGAAAGAAGAGGGAACACGTGGAATATACAGGTTAAGTGAAGTGAGTAGGTGAAGACAAGTGAGATGATGTGAGGTGACGAGTGGAGGGGGGAAGAGAAGAACAGGACACAGGGTACGCACTCCATTATTTCCATGCTCTGTACGGTCTCGTTCTTGTATGTGACGGGAATTGAAAGTGTAACTAATATTTCTAAGGCACGATTTTTGAGAGAGAGAGAGAGAGAGAGAGAGAGAGAGAGAGAGAGAGAGAGAGAGAGAGAGAGAGAGAGAGAGAGAGAGAGAGAGAGAGAGAGAATGAAAATCGTGTGTGTGTGTGTGTGTGTGTGTGTGTGTGTGTGTGTGTGTGTTGGGTTACCGTCATCGCCAGCTACCCAGAACTGAAGTGGGCGATGGACGGAAGTTATATATATATATATATATATATATATATATATATATATATATATATATATATATATATATATATATATATATATATATATATATATATATATATATATATATATATATATATATATATATATATATATATATATATATATATATATATATATATATATATATATATATATATATATATATATATATATATAAATGTTGGATAGCGGAGTAGACACACGAAGCAGACATATCAGGATTAATCACTCTAATGGACCGGAGCGATAAATAATTTGGCGCCTCGCCTCCGCCTGAGAATAAAAGTAACGAATAAAACTTCGACTACATTTAATTTCTATCTTATTTATTTTCAGACAATTATAAGAAGTGGTACGTTCGAGGCGATTTAATTGAGCGAACGACAATGCATTCCCTAATTGCGGGACTTGTCAGTTAATGCTGATTTTTTGGTTATCGAATGTCGCATATCACTACTTCTTTTATTTGTATTTCTTTGTGGTAGTCGGTGTTGGCGGCTGTGGGAGTAATTCCTCGCGGCATGACGCTCGTGGTCGCCAGCCAGTACCCTTCCGGTGAGAGGTTTCAGCGCTCGCTAGCCGATCTCTGGGTATTGCTGGGACCTACCCCCCCAGCACCCGCTCCTTGTCAGCGGAAAAATCTTTCGGTCTGAGCGGGGGTTGAAGCTCAACCTGCCTGGCCAGAGCCTGACGGGGCAGAGCCTTACTTCACTGAGCCATGGGAGCGGCTCTGTGTGTGTGTGTGTGTGTGTGTGTGTGTGTGTGTGTGTGTGTGTGTGTGTGTGTGTGTGTGTGAGTGAGTGAGTGTGTGTGTGTGTGTGTGTGTGTGTGTGTGTGTGTGTGTGTGTGTGTGTGTGTGTGTGTGTGTGTGTGTGTGTTTAAAAAAAGTTAATGTGTGTGGTTTTCATTCCCATTCTCTCTCTCTCTCTCTCTCTCTCTCTCTCTCTCTCTCATACACACACAGGCGAGAAAAGGAGCTCGTGCAGAAGCAATGCCATCGTGAACTTTGATCAGAATTTCTTGTCATACTTTCCCAACATGATGCAACCCAGACGGAAACAGACAGACACAGACGCAGGGAAAGATACACACGTCAACATGTAAAGAAGACAGACAGACAAGCGGGAAAACATTCACTCACTCAACATCACACACACACACACACGTGGAGCTTCTAGTCAACTTAACAGGAATTCTGATTGACAGACAAGTGAAAAGAAAACCAAGCAGACATCCAGACACACAAACAGGAAGAAGAGAGGGTCTGTGGGGCCTTTGTACACACACACACACACACACACACACACACACACACACACACACAGGAGGTTTGCAAACACATTGAAAACGTTTACTAGAAATTTACGATTTTCTATTCATTCTGACTGTCTGTACTACTTCAGTTCCGCCGCACTGTTGCTTTCCTTCCTACTCCCTATCGCTATTTTCATACTGACTTCTGAACTTCCTAACTGTATACCCCCGCCCTTCCCTCGGCCTCGCGGCACCTGTCATTCATCTCTATGCTGCCCAACTACATAGTGCAAGAGTTAACCACTATCCTAATTTTTCCATCCCTGTCACTGGTATCATCCGGAACAACTTTCCCTTGTCTGTCTTTCCCCTGATGACGTGAACGTGGAACTCCCCTTGTCTTCCTCATGTGGGAACAGAATTTTCCGACCAATGTTATGTTGCTGATGTGGCCTTGAACTTCTTCCCCCTTCACTGTAAAATAAAAATCACAACACACACACACACACACACACAAAGCCCCCTCCCCCACCCGCCCACACCGATGCAGATGAACAAACATTACTAGCACGATACAAATATATTTCTATTCACATTTCAATCAACAAATTTACCTGGCGCCCGTGACGCAACACGTGTACTTACCAAAAAACTCACAAACGAAACTTGTATCGTCAATTATTCAGCTACAATTTGTTTCGCAGCTCAGTCACAAACTTTTCGTCAAGTATATATATATATATATATATATATATATATATATATATATATATATATATATATATATATATATCTCGGTATACAGTTTTTCCAACGCGCAACAAAAATTTCTTCCTACAAACGCCTATAAATAACTCGCCGCTCAGAAGGCCAAGGTTTCACACATCATTCGCCCTGACATTCTCACTAATTCTTGAAATATTTCGCTTCAGAATTTTACACTTTTGATGTCATTTCGATGCACAACAACGCTCCACATAATGTTTCTTTCGGGCACATTGCGATAAGGATTATAAACACACATTTCAGTATATATAGTCTTTCCATATTGCAAGATAACTCGAAAATACACTAAACACATTTCCCGGTATGTTTTTATATTTTTCTTACGTATTGCGCCATAACTCGAGCATATGAGCCTTGACACATTCCCAGTATTCATATTTTTGTCCATGTTGTGACGTAACTCGAGAATAGGAGACTTATCGGCCCCTCGGAATGTTTTTTTTATCGTTACTCAACAATCAAGACTTTAAACACACTTCACAGCACTTATTTTTTTTCAATATGTGCCATAAATCAAGCACGAGGGACCTTCACAGCTGCTTCTTTTATTTTATTCTTTTATTATTTACTTTCATTATCTACTATTTTTATCTTTAACTGAATTTTGACTATTTGTATGGGGCAGCACTGTCTTCACCGGTCCTTCTGTCTTGTATAGCGGGGTAGCTCCATACAGAGGGACACACACACACACACACACACACAAGTACGGTGCTGCCCTCTATATCTCGGGTAACATTCACAATTGGCTTGCGGACTGGCTCTCTGAGCGGAAACAGAGAGTAGTTCTAAACGGTGTTACATCTAACTGGCTCGATGTCAAAAGCGGCGTACCTCAAGGATCAGTGCTTGGCCCCATGCTCTTCTTAATTTATGTTAATGATATCGATGATGGGCTCACTTGCAAAGTATCAAAATTTGCTGATGACACAAAAATTGCAAGTAAAGTAACTGCGATACTCGACGAAGAAGCTTTACAATCAGATATAGATCGACTTGCACGTTGGGCCAATCAATGGCAAATGAAATTTAACGTTGACAAATGTAAAGTGTTGCACATCGGAAAAAATAACAATCGCGTTCGGTACGTAATGAATGGCCAACAACTTTCTGCAGTAGTAAAGAAAAGGATCTTGGAATCACTATATCAAGCGATTTAAAGCCCGGTCAGCATTGTTCAGAGGTAGTTAAAACTGCAAACAAATTGGTTGGCTTCATCGGACGAGTCTTTAATAATAAATCGGAAAAAGTAATATTAAAACTGTATAATTCGTTGGTTCGACCCCGTCTAGAGTACTGTGTACAGTCTCCCTACTACAGAAAAGACATAGAAAAGTTGGAACGGGTCCAACGAAGAGTAACAAAGATGATTCCTAGGTTGAGAAATTTGTCATATGAACAAAGGCTTAAAGAAGTAAATTTATTCAGCCTATCAAAACGAAGAATGCGAGGCGATCTAATAGAAGTGTTTAAAATGTTCAAAGGATTCAGTGATATTAATGCGGAAGATTACTTTACAATTGATCGATCAAATAGAACAAGAAGAAATCACAATTTGAAGATAAGTGGTAAAAGATTATCGTCGCACGAAGCTAAACTTCTTCTTCAATCGAGTTGTTAATGTTTGGAACTCTCTACCCTGTGATGTTATTTATAGTACAACAGTTACGGCTTTCTAGAATATATTAGACAAGTGTTTTGAATCCAACCAGCAACTAAGATATTACTCATTGTCGTAATAACGTTAAGTTCTTTCGAATACTGGTGTCCTTGACCGCTTTTATCGCCCGGTTAGTGGTAGCAGTAATGGTAGTTCTTTCCTCTTTCCTACATAAATTCCATGCTGCATGGTTCTTTTTCCTTTCCTGCCAGCTTTGGCTGGAGGGATGGGGGGGTGGGGAGGAGCCTTCGCCTTTGCTGTCCTTCATCTTCCACCTTTGATTAGATAGTTAGTGTAGCTTGTCACAAACAACCTCGTAAGGACCAGCAGGTCTGCTGTTGTTTGTTCTTCCTTTGTGTTCCTTTGTATACGTATCAGCGGAGAGCTTTGCCAACTTCACCACAGGCGCAACGTTGTCACCAAGATGTTGTAACCCGTAATCCGGGTCACACAGGGGAGACGACACACTGTTTGTACTAGTGACACTTGACTTAAAATTCTGGTACTTTAGGAGTATTTAAAGGAGTTCATAAATGGGGTGATGAAACGGTGTCGCCTTTCTTATATGTATTTTATTCTACCTTAATACTACTTAATATTACAGAGGGTAAAAATATTGTTTAAACCAGCGACTGGCTTACTAGACTCAATGAGTTTTCAGGTTTTCTTTCACTATTGGTTACTGACGTTAACACTGGTATAATATTGAGTAAAAACTCACACAATAAAGTATCATAGAAATATAATCCTAAGTAAAACTAAGATAATAGAACACAATAGATATGTTAGATACGCTTTCCTCTATGGTAATTCTTCACTCCATACTCACAGTAGCAACGATGAATGTTCTACCCATGTTGTCTAGGGAAGGACAACTGAGTGTCCAGCAACGAAGAGAGTGCTGGTTAATCTGAGGTCAAGCCTGGAGAAAATGCTTCTTATATAGGCAGATATCGCGAGGGTGATACGTCAGGCGTGTGAGTCATACATCAAACTCACACCGAGCTCATACAATAATCTACCTAACCGACATGCTTAATTCACGCGGTGACGCAGCTTTGTTTTCATAACATTTTGTTCCGCGGCTGATCGTGTTTTGGCCGCGGTGATTGTGTTTTGGCTTAGAGAGATAAGCGGGTGCGTTAATGGGCAATTACAATTGTGTATAGGTTGGTAAATGAACAGTGGGGACAATCATGTGTTGGAGTCCGTGTTGTGTTTTAGCGGTCGATACCGCTGTTGTCATCGGAAAATATTGCCGGTGAAGATGATGATGACACGAGTGGTGTCGCAGCCCTCGGGGCACCACATACCCCCCCCGTTAAAATCACGCCACGTCCTCGTGGCACAAAGCGTTCCGCCCGGCGGACGACCATGGAGGGCCCAGACGGGGATGGCGGGATCGTGGGGGAGGAGTCCTGCGAGAGACGGGACCGGAAGAGACAGAAGAAGGCCACCCCACCGGCGACGAAGACGACGCCGAGGAGGAGCAGCCACCCCCACCAAGGGAGGAAGGGGTCGAAGGCGGGGACCGGAGAGACGGAGTCCTGGAGCGCGTGAAGTGCTGGAGGGAGGTCCAGCGGGGGCCAGAGACGACCCGGGCGACGGCGGCGGGAGGGAAGGGGCCAAGGGAGTCTTGGCCAGGAGCGATGAGACCACGTCACGTCCGATGTGGAAGGGGCGCGATGAACCGTCAGCGGGGCGTCACCGTCCATAGGAGCAGAGGCAGGGAGGCTGAAGGCGTCGGAGTGGGCACTACAGCCCATACCGAGGCTGAGGAGACCCGTCCCGTTGATGGTCTGCCTGTATTTGGAGACCGGGCTGTCCGGGCAGACCATGGTGACCATCTGGGGAGTATCGGTAGCGAAGACCCAGCCCGCAGGAGACGGGATGAAGACCGGGGGGAAGACTCTGAGGAGAGACTTAGAACACAGCGAGAGGGCGTCTGGGCGATCGAGAAAGAGAGCGATCTCGCAGCGCTGGACAGAAGTCGAGTAGACAGGGGCGACAGGGGGACATACATAGAGCAGGTGGTGTTTAGTACAGCGGTCCAAGGAGTCCAAGAGCATATAGTGAGTGCGGTCTTCAGAAACCGCAAGGTAAGTGGAAAGCGTGTCGGTGTGCAGAAAATATGGCGTGCCATCAAGATGAAAAGGCAACGCGTCCATTTTAAACACATCGAACACGTCAGAGGATCCCTTTCATGGGGATTTGTAAGTAGAAGTGAAGGGTTCCTGAGGAAAGCGTACCTTTAGAAATAACCCTAGAGACATCTCTATACAATGCTAAATATTCATGTGCTGCAGGGAAAAGTAAGCCTGGGTAATGGAGTGACGCATTGCTGAGCACACGAAATAGTACATCATTTGGAAGGAGGAGCTGTGACACCTGCGTTTGGGACAGCTGCTGAAGGCCACGCTTGAGATTCAGCGTATCATGATTTAGGTCACTAAGTGCGAACTGAATGAGAAGGATAGTCTCCAAAATACGCATTTCCCCTTCAATTTGCAAGGTTTTAGTGAGAACTGACGGATAATAGCTGAGGCCAAAGCCGAGGCGGACTCTAGACAGGAGATGGCAGAATGAATATGACGGAGGTCCCGAACTGTGGCGTTGAGGACTTCCTGATGGAGGTTGTTGACGTCTCTTCTGTGGACAGAGTGTAGAGCTGGGAGAGCTTCCGTGTATCACATCTATTTGGGCCTGAGTGGCCGTACCGAAAAGGAGGTTTGCTACCGAGCCAAGGAAATCCACGGCTCCTCGCTTCTGGCGAGTCGAAACGGGCTTCCATCTCTACCACTCATAGCCGACAGAAAGCTGTTAAGATCTTTGAATAACTTCTCAAACTCAATGTGAAAAGAGTCTAGAGTGCGCCTGAGCAGACCAACAGTGGGGAACGATTGATTCATATGTTCAATCGACCATGAAACTTCCGCTGTTAGATTTGCCACGTTGATGAGAGGACGTTGGATGTCGTCCGTCTTGATGACGACGGGGACAACATAGTACCGTCCTGTCAACAGCATCTTAAAGACCGGGGAGAAGACGAGGCCGGGACGAATGGGTTGCTCCTGGAGGGATCAAGGAAGACAAGGAGAGGGCAACACCCAGGATCTGTAATTATAGGGGCATCAGGTCGTTGGTCGTTGGCGATACTCAAGAGGGCGGTCCATCACATTGGGGAGAGAAGGGGGTACCGTATTGGAGCGTAATGAGCGACTGACACAGGGCTCTGAAGGAGCTGAGGGAACCAATGAGGGGACCTCTGAAGCATCTGAGGAGACAGGAGCCGGTGAGGAGAGCTCGGAAGGAGCTGGAAGGGACAATGGCAGCGGCTCCTCGGGGAATAAGTCATGGGAGTGGGTCCACTTCTACTACTTGATCAGGGAGAGGGTATGCACGCCTGACATTAGGAGAGTCATGGAAGAGAGTCCTCGTGAACGACCTGAACATTATTTGTGTGAACTGTCTTGATCTTACCACCTCTAACATGACGCAGTCGTAAGACTACAGGGCTTATTTTTCTAGCACCCTAAAGGTCCATTGAACAAGGGCTGGAGCTTCTTTGGTTCGCCCTTTGTACATACATGCCTTAAGTAGACCCGATCTCCTACTACCACCTGTTTGGGTTTGGATTTCCTAAACATTCTTTCTGACTCCTGCCATCCTATATCTATATTGGTCTGACATAGTTTATAGGTCCGCTGCGCGACACTAGAAGTAAATGCTTTATAGCTGTCAACATCATAACAAGGTTGGAGTTTATTCTCAAGCACTTCAAAAGGAACATTTGGGTCCCGAGAGAAAAGCAAGAAAATGGTGAATCTTTCAGAACACGGTGGTAGGCAGTGTTGTAGGCGTGTGTTGCAACCGGAAGCATTTGGTCCCAGATACCGCGATTGTCCTCGCACAAAGTTCTCAAGATATTTATTAAGGTGCCATTAGGCCTTTCTATCACACCGTTTGCAGACGGGTGATAAGGAGTTGTCCTTAGATGATCAATCTGTAACAACTGAGTCAACTCTCGTAAGAGAGTGTTGACGAACTCCTTTCCTTGATCCGTGACTAGAATCGGCGGGATGCTGTGTACACAGACTACGTTCTTGTAGAACGCAGCTGCCACTTCCTTGGCTGCCTTCGTACGAAGGGGTTGCTACCAAGAAGCGTGACAGGACGTCTATCACTGTCAGTACATACCTATAGCCTTCGTCTGAAACAGACAAAGGTCCGACAATATCCATATGGACTCTGTCAAACGGTTGGCCAACCTCTGGATACCTCATAAGTGGAGCTGGCGGGGATACCCTCTTCTTAAACCGACAACAGACAGGACAAGATCTGACATATTGCTCCACGTCCGCCTTCATTCCCGGCCAGTACGCAAACTTGCGACAGCGTGCCAACGTAACCTTAGTGCCTCCATGCCCTGCAGGTAGCATGGAATGCGCCAAAGCTAACGCGTTAGGAATGTAGCTTGGTGGAACGATAACCAGTCTTTTCTGCTTGTTGTATTCATCGCAAACATCGCGGTAGAGAATGCCGTTCTCTACACACACTTCACTAAGAGGCAGTTTTTGAAGTGCCTCTTAGCTGCATTAACGTTACATTGCTCCTCTCTGCAACCTTTCTCTCATCTCTCATGTACGTTACCACCGGTGGTTTGTTCAAAAGCATGCTTCAATTCTCTCAGTTCAGGATCGCGATCCTGGTGCTCCATGAGTCCAGCAAGACTCCAATGGAGAAACTTATCCTGTTTGTCATGTCCCTCCGGAGAGGCGACAGACATGTCCTGTCCACCCGTAAGGGTGACAGACATAATTCGAGCATCAATTCGCCTTCTATCACGTCACTCTCCTGATTCCTAATCCTTGACAAAAAGCTGCTACCATGTTGCTGGAGCCTGGGAGATAATCAATACTAAAGTCAAATTCTCCTAGAAGTGTCTGCCAGCGTGCAATCCTGCTGCTAGGTACTGTGCTTTTTAACAGCCAAGTCAGTGGTCTATGGTCCGACAGGATGTGTATCCTATAACCCAAGATAAGGGGTCGGTTAGTACTGAGGCCATAGATGACTGCTAAAGCTTCTCTCTACCGCTGAGTAGTTACGTTCTGCTCCATTCAGGGTTCTACTAAAATATGCTATGGGACGTAAATTACCATTTTCATCCTTTGTTGCAACACACCACCTATTGCCTTATCTGACGCATCTGTGGTGAGATTGAAGGGCTTCGGAAATCCGGAAAGGCTAAAACAATGTCAGTCGTTAGACTGTTCTTTAGTGTGCTAAATGCATGCAATGCCTCTTCATTCCACTCCAGATGTGTCTTTCCTCCCTTTGAGTAAATTATTAAGTGGGGATGCTATCTTGGCAAAGTCTTTAATGAATTTCCTATAAAAGTTAACCAATCCCAGGAAACCTTGAAGTTCTTTGACTGTTTTCGGAGGAGTGAGTTGTTGTACCGCCTGTACCTTTGAGGGCTGAGGCTTCAAGCCAGAAGCACTAACAATGTGACCCAGATAATCTACTTGCTCTTTGAAAAAGGAACACTTATCTAGTCTTAAGGACAGGTGAGCCTTCTGCAGTCTGTCCAAGACGGCATGGAGGTTCTTTAGGTGATGGTCCATGTCTTTCCCTTGTACTATCAAATCATCAAGGTATACATGTACAATTCTTCCTGTCAGACCTATGAGAACTTGATTCATGATCCGTTGATAGGCTGCAGGTGCTGTTTTTAATCCAAAGGGGACTGTAGTGAATTCATAGAGGCCATAAGGTGTCGTGAAGGCTGTCAAGTGTTTAGATTCCTCTGCCAATGGGACTTGGTGGTAGCCCTGGCGCAAATCAAGGAGGTGAATACTTTACTTTCCCTAACTGTTGCAAAATGAGGTTAATGTTAGGGAGTGGATGTTTGTCATCAATCAATTCATCGTTCAGAGCGCGGAAGTCGAGACAAAGTCTGACTCCACCATCCTTTTAGCAACAGGGACTAGAGGTGCGCTGTAGGGTGACGCACTAGGGCGTATAATACCCTGGGCCTCAAGGTCCTTGAGCTGAATCTCTATTTCTTTATGATATTTTACTGGTATTGGGTATGGCTTTTTATATATAGGCTTGTCATTTTTTAGCCTTAAAGTGTGAACATAATAGGGGGTAATAGTGAGTGGCTCGTTTTTTAGAGCAAACACATCAGGATACTTGCGGGTTAAGCCCTTCAGACAGCAATTTTCCCGTTGTGAGGGTAAACATAGCTCGTCTATCAGCTTATCGAGTACCATATGCTTACTGGACTGGGTGACAGGCGGCTTTGTAGCTGTTTTGTGACAGCCGCTACACATTCATTAGTCGATGATTGATAGTATTCTGAGTGACAAGAATAAATGTGTCCCATCACTTCACCTGTTGGCATCTCAATAGTTTCTTCAGTTGGGTTAGCATAGGGAATGATGAATTTGCCTTTAGTTTGTTTGACGTTAGGAGTTAAGGTTACTAACCCGGGAAATAAAAATGAAGAAGGGATATCATTGGACCTTGGGAGAAATAAGGCTTGCTGGGCTCTGCCAATCTCTGCCTCCAGAGTGACATACCCTGCCGTGCCTGGGAGCAAGGACGCCACGTTAATAGCGTATGCTTTCACTGGTACTTCCTCCATCTCGTCTAAAGTAGGTTTATGATCTTCTGGGTACGGGCTCATATCGTCCGCAGCCAGGGAATGTACTTCCACTGGGTAGGCGCCCACCATTACACTAAACTGCCCAGGTGTGTCCAGCGGTGCAGCTACCACATTTGTCTCCACATAAATTCTAGGCCCAACAAAACTGCTGTTGGTAACACTATACCTTGTGATATTACTACAAATTTTTCTATAATTTCTCCGTGCCCAAAGTCTACTACTACTTCGGCTAGTCCTTTATTAGGGATTGGAGTCCGATCTACCCCTTGTATGGAGAGAGGTTCTGTAACTATCATCTTCCCGCCTACCTTCCTAAATAAATCTTCTTCTATTAGGGACGCTCCTGCTCCTGTGTCTAGCATTGCGTAAACCATCTCCTTTGGTGCATTAGCGCCTACGCACAATCTCAACGTGAGGGCGTTAGTAGGGCCGTGGACTGCCGCAGCTACTCTGGGGTCGTTTTTTTTGTTCTTCTCGTGGTCAGGGTTGACCCAGGAGCTACAGGGTGAGGGACCGGCCGTGTACTCCGGGCGCCAGGCCGCGCAAGGCGAGACAGGCTGACGCCGGGGTCGAGTGGGCTGGTCCTGAGGGTCCCGAGAGCCCGGGGGTGGGTGGTAGGCACCCTATACTGCCTTCCATATGTGCAATCGCGAGCCATGTGTCCTACATACCCACAAGCATAACATGTGGGTGGCGTGGGCGCGTTCCCATATGGGCGTGTAGGTGGCGCGGCGTGCCGTCCTCCCCTTTGGGGTATCGGGTAACGTGACTGGCCTGGAGGGCGTGGAGGACGGGCTTGTGAGACATGTTTGGGTCCGGATGCCTGGGTGGAACAGACGTTCAGCACTTTTATTTCTTTGGCGATATCGGCATCGGATAGCTTCGACTCTGGATAAGCTTTAATATACTCATACCCTTTCTTTAATACCTTCTGTGGGTCCCCCTTTTCTTCCTCCGTTAGGATGAGTAAGAGGGCCGGAGGAAAGCCTCTCTGAGCCGTAAAGCGGTTATCTCAGTTAGGAAACTGGCATTGTCAGGCTTGAGAGCGATCAACTCGTCTCTCAATGTCTCCAGGCGGATGAGGAAGGTGCGGATGTTTTCTCCTGTCCGCCGTTTTGCCTCTCCCAATTCTTTCTGGAGGACCGAAAAGGTCCTTACTGTGGGAAACACACGTAGGAAGTCTTCCTTTACTTTTTCCCAATCCTGTCCACATCTAGTGATACAACCGAGGAGATGATCGCGCGCTGCTCCCAGGGCATATTGTTTGGCTAACTCAATCTTTCCGGTAGTGTCCCAATTTGCCTGTGTCCGGCTTTCAATATCCTCTATCCATTTCTTTGCTAGCTTATGGCATGGGAGGTTTGGTGCTTTGCTACTTTTTCTTCTCCACCACAAAATATAAGAGTCCCTGCACTCTACTAAAATCATTCAAGGTATGACGGCTAAGTAGCGTGACAAGATCATCATGGGCAAGGGTGATCGATTTTCCATCTTCTTTTTGGGGAGGGTTCTTGCCTTCGTCTGGCATTTTAACTTGAAAGTCTTATTCCCGTAATTCCAAGAATAACTGTCTTCTCCCTCGCTTTCGGATGTGGACATACACCAGTACAATACCAATATAAACCAATATAAATCGCAAGTTTCACCACAAGTTTCACCACATGTTTCACCACATGTTTCACCACATGTTTCACCACCCCACCTGACACCAATGTTGTAACCCGTAATCCGGGTCACACAGGGGAGACGACACACTGTTTGTACTAGTGACACTTGACTTAAAATTCTGGTACTTTAGGAGTATTTAAAGGAGTTCATAAATGGGGTGATGAAACGGTGTCGCCTTTCTTATATGTATTTTATTCTACCTTAATACTACTTAATATTACAGAGAGGTAAAATATTGTTTAAACCAGCGACTGGCTTACTAGACTCAATGAGTTTTCAGGTTTTCTTTCACTATTGGTTACTGACGTTAACACTGGTATAATATTGAGTAAAAACTCACACAATAAAGTATCATAGAAATATAATCCTAAGTAAAACTAAGATAATAGAACACAATAGATATGTTAGATACGCTTTCCTCTATGGTAATTCTTCACTCCATACTCACAGTAGCAACGATGAATGTTCTACCCATGTTGTCTAGGGAAGGACAACTGAGTGTCCAGCAACGAAGAGAGTGCTGGTTAATCTGAGGTCAAGCCTGGAGAAAATGCTTCTTATATAGGCAGATATCGCGAGGGTGATACGTCAGGCGTGTGAGTCATACATCAAACTCACACCGAGCTCATACAATAATCTACCTAACCGACATGCTTAATTCACGCGGTGACGCAGCTTTGTTTTCATAACATTTTGTTCCGCGGCTGATCGTGTTTTAGGCCGCGGTGATTGTGTTTTGGCTTAGAGAGATAAGCGGGTGCGTTAATGGGCAATTACAATTGTGTATAGGTTGGTAAATGAACAGTGGGGACAATCATGTGTTGGAGTCCGTGTTGTGTTTTAGCGGTCGATACCGCTGTTGTCATCGGAAAATATTGCCGGTGAAGATGATGATGACACGAGTGGTGTCGCAGCCCTCGGGGCACCACAAAGAGAGCCGCGCGAAATTCAAATTGATGCTGATACAATACTGTTTTTTTGTGCTCAGGATCTCGAAAAAGTACCTGGAACACACATACACACACACACAAAAAAAAAAAAAAAAAAAAAAAAAAAAATGTATCAGCGTCAATTTGAATTTCGCGCTGCTCCTTCAGTAACAACTTGGCGCCAATGATGAAGTTAGCCACTCTTCTATTCTGTGGCTCTCTGGAAAAGTAGCTTTAAAGGGCCACTACGCTTAACGAATGAGCGAAAGACTTTCATAATGCATTTCACAGTATTTTTGAATCTTATTTTTCTTTTATGCAATTTCCCGCTTAAAGATATTTCCCTAATCGATATAATATCAATTTTTCCAAGAGTCCAAGAACCAGGCGAGCATCAAGGAATAGGGAGCAGCCAGAGGTTTAAAATACTCCAATGACGGGTAAACAACAAAGAAATGGACTTGGGCGTTAATTGACCACAGATAGATAGCCTAAGTAAATGAGCGGCAACTTAAGAATTGTACAGGCAGGGCGGACAGAGAACCAGGGTGAATATATGAAATTCGAGCATTTACCGGAGCAGGAGGGAGTACACCGACAGAGAGGTGGAGGACGTTAGGAAAGGCTTTAGAAATGACTTAAAATGATGATGATGATGAGAATGATGATATTTTATGCCACAACAATTTGACGGACACCTCCGAAGAAAAAGCAAATTCGTCTTCACTGACCTTATACTTTTTTCACCTTCATTGATGGTCTCCAAAATACAATTCTTTTCTTTGTCATAATCTTCTCTTTCTTCTACCTGTTCCTGTGTAAGTATCTGTTTGCGTGCTTGCCTGTCTGTCTGTCTGCCTGTCTATCTGGTTATCTTTCCATTTGTCTGTGTCTTTATCTGTCTGTTTGTCTGCCTAGCTATCTTTCTCTTCGTCTGTCTGCCTATCTCTCTACCTGCCCCTCCGTCTGTCTATCCATCTGCTTATATATCTGTCTACCCGTCCGTCTGCCTATGTCTACCTGTTTGTCTTTCCGTCTGCCTGTCTATCTATCTATCTATCTATCTATTCTTCTGTCTGCACACCTGTCTGTCTGCTTTACTTCACACTTCACAGGTGAGTTTGTGCTTTGTCGTGTGGCCGAAGCCGTGTTTAGGGATTGCGTGTGTGTGTGTGTGTGTGTGTGTGTGTGTGTGTGTGTGTGTGTGTGTGTGTGTGTGTGTGTGTGTGTGTGTTGCAGCCTTTGAGCGATCCGGGTGGGTGGACGGGGGCGTGGGTGTCAGGAGGCCGCCCATGTTCCTTCCTCCATGTTGTTTGTTTACTAGTCCCTCTGTCTGTCTGTCTGTCTGCTTGTCTGTCTTCCTCTTCGTCTGTCCGTGTTTTTGTTTATTTGTTCAACTGTCTGCTTGTCTGCCTGTTTGTCTGTCTGTGCCTATACGCGTCGTCTGGCTTGTCTGTCTGTCTATCAATCTGTCTTTCTACCTGTTCGTCTGTCTATATGTCTGTCTCTGTATACCTGTTCGTCTGTATGTCTACCTCTTCCTGTCTGTCTAACTGCTTGTATGTCTGTTTTCCTACCTGTTTTCTCATCATCTTCCCCATCGCCTCCTTCCCCTCCCCCCCAGACCCCCCCCTGCCACTCTGTTCCCCCCCTTCTGTTTCCTCATCTCCCTTCCCCCTTTCCCCTCCTCACCTCCTTCCCGCCCCCCCCCCCCCCCCACGACCCCAATCCCCCCACTGCCCCTACGTTTTCCTACCTTGTTTCCTCATCTCCCTCCCCCCCCCCTTCCCCTCTTCACCTCCTTCCCTCCCACCCCCCACGACCCCAATCCCCCCACTGCCCCTACGTTTTCCTACCTTCTGTTTCCTCATCTCCCTTCCCTCCCCTTCCCCTCTCCACCTCCTTCCCTCCCTCCCCCGCGACCCTAATCCCGCCGTGGCCGCGTTAATATCTATGCCCGGCGTTTTCCCGTCCAGTAATTTTAATGTCCGACGAAACGTTTTCTTTTTCGTGTTGTGTGAATACTAAAGGAACACTGCTCTCTCTCTCTCTCTCTCTCTCTCTCTCTCTCTCTCTCTCTCTCTCTCTACCTAGCCCTTCCTCCTCTCCCTCATCTTCTCCCTCCTCCTCTTCCTCCCCCCTATCTCTTCCGCAGCTACAGCCACTACCCTTCCCCCTACCTACCCTCTTCCCCGTTCCACACAGTCCCACCCTGTTACCACCCTTCCCTCCCTCTCCCCACCCCTTCCTCCTCCTTTCAACTCCCCTTCCCTCTCCTGGCGCCGTTCCTAGGAAGGTTTCAGTGGTGGGAGACAGTGAAGTCAGGCTCATTGACAGATAATTTTGTTCAATGGATAAGGGGAATAGACTTAGAGTTTGCTTTCCCGGACAGGATTGAGAATATTTTAACAGGGGAAAGTACTCAGCCTATCGTCTTCTGCAGTTTTGGAAGCAATGATATCGGTAGAGTGGGAAGCGAAGAGATCTTTAGGCACTTTAGGGAATCGTTCGCTAAAGTGAGAGACTTCGGGGGTGGGGTGGGGTGCCGGCCGTTTGTAATGTTTTGCCAAGGAGGGGGTTAGGTGAGGGATGGTTTTCCAGGGCCTTAACATAGTAAACAGCAGGCTGGCGGCTCACTGTAAGCGTAACGGTTGGCTTTTCATTGATAATTTTGGGACCTCTTCTACGATAAAGGCACCTTGAATGCCAAAGATGGGGTGCACCTGTCACTCCAGGGGGTTGAGGTTCTCGTAGACTCCCTCGAGCTATCACTTAGCACCCTTCAGGATTTTTTAGGCTAGGCGAGGGGGGAGGGCCTAACATCAGTGGATATGCATCGTAGACCGGGACTAGGGAGCTCAGGATTAATCGAAAAGATGTACCAAAGGATGGTCTAACGGCTCAGGAACAAGATAGATCTACAGAGGGGGAAAGGATGTGTCGAGAAATTCGACATTATAGCTAACACGGAAACATGGGTGGATACTGCAAACAAAAACTTCATGTTGGAGTATGAAATTGATGGTTATCTCACAAAGATAGAAAGGGAAGAAGGGGAGGGGGGGTGGCACTTTATGTTAAGGACACACTTAAATGTTCCGCTAACAATTCTGTTCAAACAAATGGCGACTCAGAATCAGTTTGGGTGGACGTCCACAAAGGGAAAGACAAACTAACTGTAGGGGTTCTTTACAGGCCACCCAACCTTAGCAGGCAGGACACTGATATATTACTGCAAGAGGTAGGCAGGGCGAGGAGGAGCAAAAATCTCTGCATAATGGGGGATTTTAACGAAAGGAATATAGACTGGGAAGGCGTGGTGGGTGATCTAGAATCTGAGGATTTTCTGAAAGTAATACAAGACAATTTCCTCAAGCAGACAGTGACTGAGCCCACCAGAGGTAGCTACATTTTAGACTTGGTCTTAACTAACAACGAGAATATGATCAGTGAGCTAGACGTTGGGGGAGAGCTAGGTGGTAGTGATCAGCGACCCCGCTGCACACGACTTTCTACTCATGCTCATCCCTATACTGTCCAAACCCCTTACGCAAGAGTTAACCAGCATCTCCATTCTTTCATCCCCTTCACTGGTAAACTTCCTTCGTCTGTATTTCATCCTGCCTATGACTTGACCTCTTTCAAGAAGAGTGTATCAAGACACCTCTCCACCCGAAATTGACCTCTCTTTTGGCTACTCTTTACTTTTTACTTTTGTGGGAGCGGCGAAAAGCGGGCTTTTTTTTGTACTCTTTATGTTGCCCTTGAGCCGCATCCTTTGATATATATAAAAAAAATTAGGTTTAACTTAGACTGGGCGGTGACCCATGAACTCAACCCTGCGTTGGTGCCAGACTTTAGAAGAGTCGATTACGAGGGGCTTAGAAGACACCTCAAGGAGGTAAATATGGGGAACCATAGGGCTAGATGAGGGCCGAATCTCAGGGCTGGAACCTGAAGAGCAGGGAAACCACGTAGAAATGGCCTACAATAATTTAGTTAGAGCAATAGCAGAGGGTCAGACAGCATATCCCTTACCAAGCACGTAGAAGGAAAATAACAACCCTAAATGGATGACCCGCAGACTCAAGCATGAGACTGGCTTGAAGAGAGAATTCATAGGAAAATAAAGAACGGGGAAACCCACCTCAGGGGTAAGTATGTTGAGCTAGCCAGATCGGTGAAGAAGAACACCCGACTAGCAAAAAGAAACTAAGAGATTAGGGTAGCCAACGAGGCCAAGAACGATCCCAAGGGCTTCTTTAAGTTGCACAGAACGAAAACAAGGGAGAGAATTGGACTGTTGAAAACAAACACAGGTAAGCTCGTTGGGAATGGAGAAGATATGAGTCAAATGTTGAATGACAATTTCCTCTCAGCTTTTAGGCAGGAAAATCTAACATCCATTCCGGAAAGAGCTCAGGTATACGAGGGCGAAGATAACGACAAGTTGAGAGAAGTGATCATCACTAGGCAAGTAGTCCAGGATGAGATTGGTAGGCTGAAGAAAAACAAATCGCCGGGCCCAGACGAAATATTCCCACATGTTCTGAAAGAATGCAAGGAGATCCTCAGTTGCCCACTTACCGATATCTTTAAGATGTCAGTAAATTCTGGGTATGTGCCCAACCAATAGAAAATAACTAATGTGACGCCGATTTTCAAAAAGGGAGACAAGCCAGCTACCTCAAATTATCGCCCATTTAGCTGAACATCAGTTGTAGGCAGGATGTTGTAGCCATTTATAGCCAGGAACATTTGGGACCATCTAGAGAAGTATAGTTTAATTCATGACTCACAGCACGGGTTCACGAAGGGTAGGTCTTGCCGTACTAACCTGTTGTCCTTCTATACTAAAGTAATCGAGGTGGTTGACAGAGATGAAAACTATGACATACTGTATCAAGATTTCAGTAAAGCGTTCGACAAAGTCCCTCATCACCGGCTATTACTAAAATTACAGGCTCACGGCATAGATGGGAAAGTTTTGAGCTGGATTAGGGCGTGGCTTAGTGGTAGGAAGCAGAGACTGCAAATCAATGGTAAAAAATCTGAATGTGGCAGTGTGGCGAGTGGAGTACCACAGGGGTCGGTGCTGGGTCCACTGCTTTTTATTATTTACATCAATGATTTAGACGCAGGAATTAGTAGTGATGTCAGTAAGTTCGCAGATGATACAAAAATCGGTAGAGTAATCCGATCAGACCAGGACGCTAGCGTTCTCCAGGATGAGCTTGACAGACTTTATGATTGGGCGGGGAAGTGGCAATGGAATTCAATGTCGGGAAATGTAGTATTCTGAGTGTAGGTAGGAATAACCCCTCACACAATTACTCCTTAAATGACACTCCTCTAAGCAGGTCTGGGTGTGAGAGAGACTTAGAAGTCATAGTGAGCGCTGACCTCCGTCCTAGGGCTCAATGCATTCAGGCTAAAAATCGTGCAAACCGGGTACTGGGTTTCATCTCAAGGAGCGTAAGCAATAGGAGCGCTGAAGTCGTCCTCAAACTTATATATAATTTACTTAGCACTAGTTAGACCTCATCTCGATTATGCGGTTCAGTTCTGGTCACCCTACTATAGAATGGATATCAAGATGTTAGAATCTGTACAGAGGAGGATACCAAAGATGATTCAGGGGGTGAGAAACTTGCCTTATGAGGACAGACTGAAGCATTTAAATCTACACTCTCTAGAAAGGTAAAGGTTGCAAGGAGATCTGATCGCAGTCTATAAATGGATGAAAGGTTTAATAAAGGGGATGTCAATAGGGTTTTGGTTGTAAAAGAACCAAGTAGGACACGTAGCAAGGGTTTTTAGATAAATTCAGATTCAACAAAGACATAGGCAAGAATTGGTTTACCAACAGAGTGGTGGATGAATGGAACAGGCTTGGCACCCATGTTGTGGGTGCCAGTAGTATAGATACATTCAAGAAGAGGTTGGATAAAGTCATGGATAGTGAGGTAAGGAGGGGTTAGCATTACAGGAACTGCCTTGTATTAGGCCAACCGGCCTCTTACAGACTCTTTACGTTCTTATGTTCTCATGTTCTCTCTCTCTCTCTCTCTCTCTCTCTCTCTCTCTCTCTCTCTCTCTCTCTCTCTCTCTCTCTCTCTCTCTCTCTCCAGGGATACAAGACTAGGAATATTATGTGTAAGGGCATCTAGGGTTATCAGTTCTTTCCCCATGTGTGTGTGTGTGTGTGTGTGTGTGTGTGTGTGTGTGTGTGTGTGTGTGTGTGTGTGTGTGTGTGTGTGTGTGTGTGTGTGTGTGTGAGAGAGAGAGAGAGAGAGAGAGAGAGAGAGAGAGAGAGAGAGAGAGAGAGAGAGAGAGAGAGAGAGAGAGAGAGAGAGAGAGTTTTTATTTCACACACGGATTTTCGGGACGAAGGAAAACATGAATATTCTTTTCCTCCGTGGATTAAAGTTGACAATGGAGTAGGAGGAGGAGTAGGAGGAGGAGGAGGTTGAAGTAGATAGTACAGGAGTCTATTTCCATTAGTGTTTGAAATTCCGTTTGTCTGTTTATCTGTCTGTCTTTTTTTCTGTATCTGTGTCTGACCGTCTCTGTTTCCTTCTGCCTGTTAACCTCTGTGCTTCTGTCTGCATTTCTATTTCTGTCCATCTGTCTGTCTTTATCTGTGCTTGTCTATGTTATCTTTCTGTTCGTCTGTCTCTGTCCCCGTCTCAATCTCTGTCTCTCTATCTACCTTTCTGTTTCTGTTTGTTTCTGTGTTCCTGTCTTTCGTTCTGTCTAACTCTCTTTTTGTCTGAATCTGTGTTTCTACCTAACCGTCCGCTACTTTATTCTTTGTATTTTTATCTGTATGTTCTCTATCTCTTTGTCCTTATCTGTCTTTCAGTTTTTTTTCATCTATATTTCGGCCTCTTTCCTATCCGTCTGACAATCTATGTTATTTATGTCTATTTGTCTGTTCCTCTATTTTTCCCTCTATCTGTCTGCTCATCTTTTTTCCCTCTGCTTTTGTGTCTGTTTATCTTTGTCTTCTATTCCTTCCTGTGTCAGTCTGTTTCTCCTTTCAATTTCTATCCATCCATCTATGTTTATCTTTTCGTCATTCTATCCATTTCTCTGCCAATCTGTCTTTCCGTCTCTATCCTATCTCAGTCCATCCATGTTCTCCTGTCTGTCTAGCTGTCTGTCCGTCCTTCTATGGTCATCCGTCTATGTATCTCTGGTCTTCGGGTCGGGTATCACGCCACCAACCCAGAGCTGAAGAAACCCCCGAAGTGTGTTAATGGTCCTTGGTGTGGGAGTGACAGCCCCTTCATCCCAGGGCTCAGGACGGGACGATGTGTGTGAGAATGTGTGTGTGTGTGGGGGGGGGGGGGGGGACTTCCGCAATGATGAGGTGGAGGAGAGAAAGTGATGAGGTAGAAGGGAGTTGGAGAGGAGGGAGGAATGAAGAATTGGAGAGGAGGGAGAAGGGAGCTGGAGGGAAGAAGGTGGAAAGGTGGAGGGAAAAGGAGTAGAGAGTAGGAGGGAAGATAGTGGAAACGTGGAGGGAAAGGGAGTAGAGAGTTGGAGGGAGGAAGGTGGAAAGGTGGAGGGAAAGGGAGTAGAGAGTTGGAGGGAGGAAGGTGGAAAGGTGGAGGGAAAGGGAGTAGAGAGTTGGAGGGAGGAAGGTGGAAAGGTGGAGGGAAAGGGAGTAGAGAGTTGGAGGGAGGAAGGTGGAAAGGTGGAGGGAAAGGGAGTAGAGAGTTGGAGGGAGGAAGGTGGAAAGGTGGAGGGAAAGGGAGTAGAGAGTTGGAGGGAGGAAGGTGGAAAGGTGGAGGGAAAGGGAGTAGAGAGTTGGAGGGAAGATAGTGGAAAGGTGGAGGGAAAGGGAGTAGAGAGTTGGAGGGAAGATAGTGGAAAGGTGGAGGGAAAGGGAGTAGAGAGTTGGAGAGAAGAGAGTGGAGAGATGGAGGGGATGAAGTGGAAGGATGTAGAAGAGTGAAGTGCAAGGGAAGGGAGATGGGAAGTGGAATAAGAGAGAGTAGGGATGGAATGAAGTGAGTGGGTGGAGTATGGAGGTGAAGAGGAGGGAGGGAGTGGAGAGGTGGAGTAGGGGAAGTGGAGGGGAGAAGAGAATGAAGTGAGGGGCTGTCCATCTACTTTACCATAACATAAATAAAAACGCAAAAAAAAAAACAAAAAAAAAATCACAGAATCCCGCTCTAAGCCATTTTAATTTTGCAGTTCTAAATCTAAACCAAGTCGTATTTTTTCCCCCGTTCCACGTCTATTTTTTTTTTCCTTACACGTATTTTCCTTTTTTCTCTCTTTTAATATTCAAGCGGCAGGCAACCTAGATATTTCCGTTTTCTTCTCCTCTTACATCTCTTCCCCAATTTTTCTCTCTCCATTTCTCCGTGTGTCACATGAGAGGAGGAGTGAAGGGAGAGGGAGTAAAGGGTATTGTCTCATCTCTATCCCCTTCTTCTCTATCTTCTTACCTCACCTTTCTTCTCCCTTTTTTCCTCCTTTCCTCCGTATGTCACATGACAACGGGAAGACGGAGGAAGGAAGGGGAAGAGAGGGAGGGGAGGAGAGGGAGTGAAGGGCGTTGTCTCTCCCCTTCTTCCCTTTTTCTCTCTCCTTTCCTTTTTATGTCATATGAGAAGGGGAAGACGGAGGAGAGAAGGGGAAGAGAGGGAGGGAAAGGGAGTGAGGAGGGGCATTGTCTCCATCCACTTCTTCTCTACCCTTCATTATCTCCCTCCTTCTCACCTCCCCTTTTCTCTTCTTTTTTTCGCATGTGTTTTGAGGAAGGGGTGAGGGATACGTGGAGGGAAGGGAGTGGATAAGGGGAGAGAAGGGAGGGAGGATATGTTAGCTCTTCTCCCTTCCTTTCCACCCTTCATTCTTTTCCTATTACTTACCCTTCCACTTACTCTTCATCTTTCCTCGTTGTTGTTGTTTTGAGGAAGGGGAGAGGGAACAGCGTTGGGGAGGGAGAGGAGAGGGGAGGGAAGGGCGTGAGGGCATGTTAACTTTCTTCACTGCCTTTGTAACTTCCTCCTCCTCCTCATCCTCCTCCCACTCCCTTTCGTGTTGTTTGAGTTGAGGGAGAAGGGGAGGGGAGGGGCGGGGAGGAGAGGAGTGTAGAGGTGGAGGGGAGGGAGTAAGGGGATGTTAGCTTTTCTCCCTTCTTTTGCACACTTCATTCTCTCCCTATTTCTCACCCTTTTCTCCCTTTCGTGTTTTATGAGGTGAGGGAGAAGGGGATGGGAGGGGAGGGGAGGAGTGGAGAGGTGGAGGGGAGTGAGTGAGGGAATGTTAGCTTTTCTCCCTTCTTTTGCACACTTTGGGTAGGCGGTGGCCGAACTGGTAGCGTACTGGGCCCACATTCACCGCATGATGTTCGAATCCCCACGCTACCACTCGGATTTTTCAGTCACCGCCGAGTGGCTTAAAACTACCCACATGCTGTCCTGAAGACCACCCATCAACCCGGACTCTAGAGGAAGCCGTCCAAGCGAATCAAGAACGAGTTCCGGGGGGGCAGCATGAGCCAATGCAAGATGGCGCCACTATAAACACTCGCCTGCGCCAGAACGGGCTGGGCCGACCATCAGGCCCCACCTGGAAGAAGCCTTGGGCCGACCATCAGGCCCCACCAGGAAGATGCCTACCGGTGCAACAGGCAACGACGTAAAAAAAAAAAAAAAAAAAAACAACCTTCAGTCTCTCCCTATTTCTCACCCTTTTCTCCCTTTCGTGTTTTATGAGTTGAGGGAGAAGGAAGGGGAGGGGAGGAGTGGAGAGGGGGAGGGAAGGGAGTGAGGAAATGTTAGGTCTTCTCACAACCTTTCCACCCTTCATTCTCTCTCCCTCCTCCTTCTCCTCCTCCCTCCCTTCCTTTCGTGCTTTTTGAGAGGGTGAGGGAGACAGGGAGTGGATAAGTGGAGTGGAGAGCTTGAGGGCATGTTAGCTCTCCTCCCTGCTTCGTAACCTCCACCTCCTGCCACTTACACTCCCTCTCCTTTCTCTTCCTCTTTAATTTATCCTGTAATGGCGCCTGACTTCCCTCCTCCTTTAGCGCCTTTTCGCCTGGGGGAGGGTGGGGGGGTGGGGGGGGGAGCTTGAGTCCGGCACGTGTACAGGTAAGGGCAGGTACGGACGCGTGGCTCGGCATGCTCAGACGTTTCCGCCGCTCACATCAACTATTTTCAGTGGACCAAAGAGGAGATGAATCGGGTTCTAGGGAGTGTCTTTTGGTTCACGGTACAGGAGCCCTAAATAAATGCCCTATTTCCTACGAAAACTTCGTCAAATATGTGTACCGAAATGTTTAAGGATATGACCAGGTCCGTATTCTTAAACGTCTCGGCGCCTCAGTTCGCCTGTTTGAAAAGCCTCTCGTGGAAGTTGCTGGGGGCTTCATGTACTGTTTTGTGATCCCAGTGATAGCTTTACACGCTTTCGTCAGCATGCACGGGAAATTCACCCATGAAATTGCGGCTAATCTTCTCTGTGGCCTTGGGAAACAGTCGTGCAGTTGAAATAGCCCGACACGTTTAAGAATATGGATTTCAACACCTTCGCCGGCAGGGTGTCGGCTTGTCCACTTTACTTATCGCACCTTTCAACTTTGTACTTAAGCTTGATAGATATTCTCCCGTGCGTTTCCTCTCCCCTAGAAGTCGCGTGGGTGCGGCGCCCCTCAGAGATTAGTTTTATCATTTTTATATAAGGGAAGTGGCGGGCGGGCGCGCCGCCCTTCCTCCAATTTATTGAGGTAAGTCAATTTCAATATGATTTTCCACCGCCAGAGTACAAGGTGTGGAGAGAGGGGAGAGGGGGGGGGGAGAAGGGCGAGTGTCTTTCGAATATCAAGCGAATACGACAATCGACTTTTCTTCATCCTTTTTTTTTCCACAAGGTCGTCACGTCACGGTGACGTAACAGCGACACACACAGATTTTCTTTCCTCAGTGCGTAACGTTATTAATTTCATGTGCAAACTTTTCGTTTCAACGTGATTGTTAAAGAATAACCAAACCACGAGTCTGAAGCGTCCTGTGAGCCGCGCCAGCGGCACCAGTGGGAGCCCGCCCCGCACTGCCGGGCAGGGCGGCGGCCCTCGGGTCACGGGGCAGGGCGGCCGGAACAATATAAAAGGAACACCGCAATTGCAGGAGGTTGAGGGGAGCACAGTTTTATATCTATCTATCTATCTATCTAGCAATCTGTATTCTCTCTCTCTCTCTCTCTCTCTCTCTCTCTCTCTCTCTCTCTCTCTCTAACGTGACACCGATTTTCAAGAAAGGAGACAAAAAAGTACCAGGTAATTACAGGCCCATTAGTCTAACTTCGGTTGTAGGTAAGCTACTTGAGGGCATAATTAGAGACAAAATTGTGAGTTACCTTGAAAGCCACTCATTGATTGAGGACTCACAACATGGCTTCCGAAACAAAAGATCCTGCCTATCAAACCTATTAACCTTTTATAACGACCTCTTCACTGTTTATGACGTAACCAAATCACTGGACGTAGTCTATCTTGATTTACAGAAAGCGTTTGATAAAGTCCCGCATCATAAATTACTTTACAAATTAAAGCAAATAGGTATTGACGGTCAAGTAAACCAATGGATCGCGAATTGGTTGAGCAACAGACAACAAAGAGTAGTGATTGACGGATTTAACTCAGGTGGGCGCCTGTCACTAGTGGCGTCCCTCAGGGCTGTGCTCTTCATTATTTACATCAACGACGTGGATGTTGGACTCAATAACCGCATTAGTAAATTTGCAGACGACACAAGATTGGTAACTCGGTTCTGACTGACGAAGACAGGCAAAGCCTCCAAGAGGATTTGCACAAAATTTCAGCTTGGTCGGATAGATGGGAGATGCCCTTTAACGTAGACAAGTGCCAGGTCCTTCAAGTTGGAACGAGGAATAAGAAGTTCGAATACGAAATGCGCGGCGTTAAACTCAAAAGCGTTCAATGCGTCAAAGACTTGGGGGTCAAGATCGCGTCAAACCTTAAATTCTCACAGCATTGCATTGATGCAGCAAATAAAGCAAACAGAATGTTGGGCTTCATTAAAAGAAACTTTGTATTCAAGAATAAGGATGTAATACTCCCGCTCTACAACAGTTTAGTCAGACCCCACTTGGAATATGCGGTACAGTTTTGGTCTCCCCACCATGCAAAGGATATTGCTAAATTAGAAGGTGTTCAGCGTCGGGCAACGAAAATGATCCCTTCCTTGCGCAACAAATCCTACGAAGAAAGGCTTTCTACCCTTAACATGTTCTCTCTTGAGAAACGTCGCCTCCGAGGAAAACTGATCGAATGTTTTAAAATACTTAATGGTTTCACGAATGTAGACAGATCAACATTGTTTATGATCGATGACACTTTGCGCACGAGGAACAATGGCGCAAAACTCAGATGTAGACAAGTAAATTCAGACTGCACCAAATTTTACTTCACCAACGTTGTAGTGCGGGAATGGAATAAGCTTCCACCATCAGTGGTCCAGTGTAACACGATTGACTCCTTCAAAAATAAGCTCGACCGTCACTTCCTTCAACTTAATATCAACTAGAGTAGAAATGCAACGTTTTGGAGTCTTCTGATTAATGTAAAATCACTTAGGTTTAAGGACAGACCACCAAGTCTGGACCATGGGTTCTGTGTGGTCTGATTTTCTATGTAAATCTATGTAAATCTCTCTCTCTCTCTCTCTCTCTCTCTCTCTCTCTCTCTCTCTCTCTCTCTCTCTCTCTCTATATATATATATATACGTTTTGACCTGTGTTTTAGTGACCCCAAGATATATGAGTCACGAACACGCTCCTTTCTACGGGGCGGCTTCCCTGAGAAGAATATATATTTGTGGCCCTTTTGAGGGGTCACCGCCCCTTAGACTTCATGAAGTTGTACTGTTTTCGCCCGTTGTTTATTGTGTCTGGCCGCCCCCCTCCGTCTCCATATGACCCCCCGCCCCCTCCAGCAACCCAGGCATTAGGTGCAGGTGCTGTTGCCATTCCGAGGCCGCCTGAGACTGGCGGCGGCTTTATTCTTATAACTTTGAAACGAAAAGTTTGCACAAGAAGTAAATTAAACCGCCGCACATAAGAAAATCAGAATCTGGGAGTGTGTGGCGCGGGGAGACATGACGGCGCCCAGACACCACCAGCCTTGCCCAAACCTTGGGAGTACAGCCGGTGACCTGCTCGCTGTGTCCTCTTCTGATTGTCTTTATTGTAGAGAATGAGAGGGAAAGGTCGGCAGGTGAATAAGATGAGTTTTTCGGTATCTAGGGAATTCATCTTACGATTCTTCCTCCTGTTTCTCTTGCTCTCTTTCTTTATTTCGCAAGGTAATGGAAAAGGCAAGACAGGCGCGTGAGTAAAGGGTGACGAGCTGGAGTCCACGTTATTTTCCTTCTATTTCCTTTTACTTCCTTTCGTTCTTTTTTTTTTCTCAAGGCATTGCGGAAAGGCTAGCAAGTGGGTCTATCGAAAATCAAGGATGTTATCATTTTTATATTTATTTCTGTATTTTTTTTTATCTTAGTTGCAGTAAGCGTCTTAAGATATATAGGGATGAAATAAGAGGCACACTTTTTCTTTTCCTCCTTTCCTTTTGTCTAGACTCACGGTGCGCGTCTTTAAGAAAAAATAAGGAGTAGACTATAATATTCTTCCTTATTTTCTTTCCTCTCTTGTCTAAAAAATGTTGTACACTATTCTTCCTTTATTTCTCTTTTCTTTCTGCGTCTTTCCAAAAATGTAGGGAGCACATTTTATCATTTTCTTTCTTATTCCTTTCATCCGTTGTGCAGGGCGGGCGTGTTGCGAAAATCTGGGAGGAACATCTTTTGGTTCTTCTCTTTTGCTTTTTCTTCTTTCCTTCTGTTATAGTACTTGGGGTGTGCATCTTTAAAAAAAACTATAGGAGACTCTTTTTTATATGCGTTCTTATTTTCTTTCCTTTCTTGTATAAGCGCGTGTCTTAAGAATCTATGAGGTACAGTACACTCTCTGATTCTTCTGTTTTTATTTCTCATTTCTTTGTGTCTTTCTATATATAAAGGGAGCGCATTTTTTATATATTCTTTCTTATTCCCTTCATTCGTTGCGTAGGGCGTGCGTGTAACGAAAATTTGGGAGGTACAGGTTTTGATTTTTCACATTTCCTTTCTTCCTTTCCATCTGTCTCAAAAAAAAAAAAAAAGTACTATTAATATTTTTCTTTTATTTTCTTTCCTTCCTTGTATATTCGTTTGCCTTAAGAATACATGAGGGACACTTCACGATTCTTCTCTTTTTACTTCTCCTTTTTTTCTGTGTCTTTCAAAATATATAGAAAGCACATTTTCGGATACTATTTCTCATTCCTTTCATTCCATGCGTAGGACATGCGCTTAACGTCTCTTTTGATTATTCTCATTTCCTTTCTCCCATTTTCCGACACGCGAGGAGAGACAGGAAATACCTCACCTAATCCCATACTCTGACTTCCCTTTTTTTTCTTTGTTTCCACAGCAACGAAGGGGAGGGAAAGGGCTTGACTCCCTTGCGTAATCCTATGGGCAGAATCTAATCCCATTGTCCTCCACCCATCCAGGTCCCCATATCCAGCCCATCCACCTTCCCAGTATCCACATCCACATCCACCCTTGTACAGCGCTCAAGATCATCCATTTCAGCACTCCTCCTCCTCCTCCTCCTCCTCCACTCTCTTATTTTACTCTAGCAGATTAAACCCTACAAACGCATATTGGATTCGACCCTATTCCACATATTCCAATTCTCCTTTTCCCTTTCTCCTCGTCCTCTTCCTCCTATTGTATTTTATTCTAATCTACAAACAAATATTGACTTCCACTGACCTTCCCATCATCAAACACTCTCTCTCTCTCTCTCTCTCTCTCTCTCTCTCTCTCTCTCTCTCTCACACACACACACACAACCACACACACACAGTACTCCACATCGGTAAGTCTTGATGTTTCTCCACTTACTACAAATCCACATAATACATTCCACTTCCACTTCACCCACACCCTCACCTATCCACTACGCTTCATGCATCCACCTTCACCCACTTCCCCACCTCGATCCACACCCACATCCTTTCTCATCCCCTCCAGAAACTTTTGAACGCCCCCCTTTCCCCCCCCTCCCCCCTTCCCACACACACATTTCACAACACTCGCCCCATTCATCACTTCATATGACTCCATCACCACTTCACTCCACCTCATCACCACTTCTTTCCACCCCTTCACTCTTTCACTCCACCTCATGACCACTTCTTTGACTTTCCACCCCTTCACTC
This sequence comes from Eriocheir sinensis, assembly GCF_024679095.1. Lineage (NCBI taxonomy): Eukaryota > Metazoa > Arthropoda > Malacostraca > Decapoda > Varunidae > Eriocheir > Eriocheir sinensis. Next base: position 5,241,817 of record NC_066533.1, read on the forward strand.
TTTCACTCCACCTCATCACCACTTCTTTCCACCTCTCCACTCTTTCACCCCACCTCATCACCACTTCTTTCCGCCTCTCCACCTCATCACCACTTCTTTCCACCTCTCCACTCTTTCACTCCACCTCATCACCACTTCTTTCCACCCCTTCACTCTTTCACTCCACCTCATCACCACTTCTTTCCACCTCTCCACTCTTTCACTCCACCTCATCACCACTTCTTTCCACCCTTCACTCTTTCGCCCCACACTATCACCATTTCTTCCCACCCTTCACTCTTTCACCCCACCCCATCACCACTTCTTTCCACCCCTTCACCTCACCCCATTGCCACTTCTGTCCACCCTTTCACCCCTTCACTCCACCTCTTCACCACTTCAAACTACTCTTTCACCCCTTCACATACCCCTTCATTACTCCCCCCACTCCCTTCACCACTTCAAGCCACTCTTTCACCCCTTCATACCCCTTCACCCCACACTTCATTCCCCACCCCCTCCCCCAATTCCCCCATCCCCATCCACTCCACACCCTCTTTCATAACCCGGATTTTCGTGGATTAATGGAGGTGACATAGCAACCTCCTTTACTCTCCTCCTCCTCCTCCTCCTCCTCCTCCTCCTGCCGCCACGAAATGATTCCCCGAGGATTGGATGCGCCTGTAACTCGACTGGAAGAGATTAAAGCGAAGGATGAGGCGATGGAAGAGCCGTGAGAGAGAGAGAGAGAGAGAGAGAGAGAGAGAGAGAGAGAGCTTGTGATGTGCAGGCGTGGGGGAGAGCGTAATAGAAGTAGGAGTAGGAGGAGGGGGAGGAGGAGGAGGAGGAGGGATGTTAGGTGTTCAGGACGCGAGGGAGGAAAAAAAGAGGGGACGTTAGGTGCAGGGGAGGAGGAGAGAGGGACAGGTGGAGAGTGAAAAGGAAGACGGAGAGGACGTAGGATGAGTGAAAGGGGAGAGGGAGAGGACGAAGAATAATGGACCTCAGAACAATTATCGAACGTGCACCATACACCTGCACACCTCTGTCTTTCCTTCTCCCCCACCTGTACCTTCACCACTGACCCACTTCCTATTCTTACTATAACCTTGATTAAAAACAATGGGGAGAGAAGAGAGGGGAAGGGGGTGCAAGGTGGGTTTTTTTGGAAGAAGAATAGGTGTTTGGGATTAAGTTAGAGGAGGGGTGAGGGGGGAAGTTGGGTGTTGGGGAAAGAAGTAGTGAGGTGTAGGGAATTGGGGAAAGAGAGAAGGGGGAATGTTGTGTTGGAGAGAGAGAACGGTAGGTGTATGGAATAGGGGAGAGAGAAGGGGAAACGTTGGGTGTTGTGGAAAGAATTAGTGAGGTGTAGGGAATTGGGGAGAGAGAGAAGGGGGGGTGTTGGGTGTCGGGGAGAGAATGGTATGTGTAAGGAGTTAGTGAAGAGAGAAAGGAGTCATTTTGAGTGTTGGGGAAGAGAACATAGGAACATCAGGAGTCTGCAAGGGGCTGGAAGACCTACTAAAGACATCTGGAAACCTAACATCATTCATCCTATCTAAAAATCTATCTAACTTTTTCCTGTCCTTTCTTTGTAATGATATAGTTAGATATTAGTAAGACGTTCGGCATAGTTTTCACCACTGTCTTCCACCTCAATCATTTTATCATTAGAGGGGAAACGATTGGCGAGGCGTGACCTACTTTTTGCGGACCCACGCTGCGAGTCCTGCACTAATCCTCGCCTCTCCGGGTTATCACGAACACTCCTGCCAATTATAGAGTCCAACATTTTCCCCATTAGAGCTAATTGGATGATAATTAAACCTGTCTCCCCAATCCTCGTTTTTTAATTAATCACAGTAAATGCTTTCCATTAACTGATTACATTATCTCAAATTCACTGACTTCTTCAACATATTGACTCGGGGGCGGAAGCAGGACCCGTATTCTCAGACGCTTTGGGATCTCACCACAACTGTTTCCATTGACCACAAAGGAGGTTGGACGGGTTCTCATGAGTGTTTCTTCACGTTCACGATGGAGAAGCCTTGTCACACTATCACTGGGGTCATAACAATACCCATGGAAATACTAATACAACTTCTACGAAAGTCTTACCAAATGTGGGCTCTAACAACAACTATTTCCAGTCCACAATGAAGATTAGTCGGGTTCTCATGAGTGTTTTCTGACGTTCACGATGCAGAAGCCTTGTCACACTATCACCAGATTCACAACGATACTCATAAAAATACCCACAACCTGTACGAAAGCCTTGAAAGTCGAATCCCACACAACACGAATCAAGTCGAATGCCGCCCGAATGACGATGACTTACACTTTTTTCAGGAATCGAGGCGAATCCCTAGATAATCGCCCGGAATAGATAGCCGCACGATCGATGCACGACCAATGGTCGATAGCTGCTCGATAGTTGCCCAAATCACACGAATGTCGCCCGATGAAACGTGCAATTTTCCGGCTGATTCTGGCAATTTATTAGAATGTTACACGAATTTCAGACTACTGTCACACGAGCACCGCCCGATACGTACGATAAATATCCGATTGAGGTCCAATGTCGGACGATAACAGGACGAAATACGACGATAATAGGAGGAATCCAACCGATCGTTGCACGAATTAGACGAATGTTCCTCGACGCACTCGACCAAAGCCTGACTAACACGACCTAGAAATCCACCCTATAAAATAGTGGTGACGCCCCTGGACGCCTCACTAAACGTCCTAGCGTCCCACAGTCGACACCTACGCACATCACATCCAAGATGGAGCATCCAAGGAGCGACGTGTACTACACCGAGCAACTATACTTGAACATGCTTAACATCTACAACATGAAAATACAACTTTACGCCAACCTGCTATTGAAGAAGACTAAGAAGAAGAAGCGAACATTGAGACGACGCAGGTGGTTCGTGAGGGACTGGTTATCTGAGAGCTATGGCCACTACCACCAACTCCTCCAGAAGCTGCAGGCAACAGATGTGCAAACCTGCAAATAATACCTGCGCATGGACGAACTTCATATCTCCTCTCTCGCTAAATCAGCTTCCTCGAGGCTGGGCGTTCTGTATCGTCTCCGTCAGTTCTTCTCCCCCGCGCAGTTGCTATCCATATACAGGGGCCTTGTCCGCCCTCGTATGGAGTATGCATCTCACGTGTGGGGGGGCTCCACCCACACAGCTCTTCTGGACAGAGTGGAGTCTAAGGCTCTTCGTCTTATCAGCTCTCCTCCTCTTACTGATGGTCTTTTACCTCTTAAATTCCGCCGTCATGTTGCATGTCTATCTATCTTCTATTGATACTTTCATGTTTACTGCTCTTCTGAACTTGCTAGCTGCATGCCTCCCCCTCCCTCGGCCCCGCTGCACACGACTTTCTACTCATGCTCATCCCTATACTGTCCAAATCCCTTATGCAAGAGTTAACCAGCATCTTCACTCTTTCATCCCTCACGCTGGTAAACTCTGGAACAATCTTCCTTCATCTGTATTTCCTCCTGCCTACGACTTGAACTCTTTCAAGACGAGGGTATCAGGACACCTCTCCTCCCGAATTTGACCTTGCTTTTGGCCACCTCTTCTGATTCTTTTATGGGAGCAGCGATTAGCGGGCTTTTTTTATTATTTTTTTGTGCCCTTGAGCTGCCTCCTTTGTTGTAAAAAAAAAAAAAAAAAAAAGAGAGAGAGAGAAAGAGAGATCCTTGAACGCATCGCCCCCCGTATCATCAAGCAGGACACAAACCGGCGGAAGCCACTGGAACCTAGCCTGCGACTTGCAATTACGCTTCGTTTCCTGGCCGCAGGCGAGGCCTACAAAAGTATGGCCCTTAATTTTAAAGTCGCACCCAACACAATCTCCAAGCTTGAGCCAAAAACCTGTGAGGCCATCATCCAGGAGTTCCTGGATGAGGTGATCGTATGTCCATCAACACCGGAGGGGTGGAAGGCGATCGCCGAAGGATTTCCTAATACCTACAATTTTCACCACACCATTGGGGCCCTTGACGGCAAGCACATTGCGCTTCAACCTCCAGCAAACACAGGATCCTACTATTACAACTACAAGAGCTACCACTCCATCGTGCTGCTTGCACTTGTAGACTCAAAGGGGAAGTTCACATACGTGGATGTTGAACCCAATGGATCCTGCTCCGATGCTGGAATATTCCAGGTGACCGATCTGAGGCAGGCGCTGGAAAACAACGCCGCAGGATTACCTGACGATAAGCCGTTACCCCGGGAAGACCACCCAGTGCCCTACTTCATTGTGGGTGACGACGCCTTTCCGATGAGAGACTGGCTACAGAAACCATATCCCCCCACAGAGGACGGCAGAAGGAGCGATACACCGGGCAGCATTCGAGTAGACTGTACCACATTCGACTAATTCTGGCGACGATCTGGGTGCGCACGGCTGCCATTCGAGTAGACCGGGGGATGTTCGTCTGTTATTCTTCCTATTCAGGAAATGGATCTCCATCCCAAAATCGTGTGACTCGGGCAATTGTCTGACGATGTTCGAGCAACTCGGGCAATCATCGGCCAACTATCGCCCAAAGGAAGCAGATATTTCGTCTCGGCGGACGATAGTTCGGGCGTTTGTTAGGGAGCATTCGACCAACTATCGAGTGTTTGTCGAGTGATTCTGGCTGTTATCGGGCTATAGCCGTGCAGGGATCGAGTAGCATACCGAAATATCGACCTACTATTGGGCAGTGATCGTGCAATGATCATGCAATGATCGGGCAACAAACGTGTGATTCTGGCTACATTCGAGTGAGCCCAGAATGGCCGATCATTGCCCGAATCACACGATCATTGCCCGATAATAACCTGAACGTTGTTCGAATGTCGCACGAATAGAATTTAACAGTTTTTTCCCCGAATACCCCCGACATTCGGAAAAAATTTAGTGCATGCACTAAATTTTGCCGATACATCGGCCAACTCTGCCGTTAGTAGCCGCCCGAGCGTCCCAGAATACCCAGAATGCGCCAGGAATGTTAACTCGAGTGCCACCGAATGCCTCAAAATTTGAATTATTTTGCAATTCATGCTCGATCGGGGGACGATCGGGGCCATTCGTGTTGTGTGGGATTCGGACTTAAGGGCTTTTACACATACACGAATTTGAACGCGACAGCTACCCGACTGCCATTCGTACAGCATTCGTGTTCATATTCGTAGCACATCGTCTAGCCATCGATGGGGAAATCCGTGCACCACGACTGCTGGACGATGAGTCATCGCATCACGAAAAATAAGCGCTGCGCTTATTTTTCGAGTAGCCATCGGCGTGGCCGGCGACTTTGTCAAAGATTGGGCAGGAGTGATCCAGGCCTCGTGCAGCACTCGCAGTGATCGCCCAGCTATGGCGCAGCTTTCGTGATAGGTCGAGCAGCACTCGTGCAAAGATCGGGCATAAAATTAAAATTTTGACCGTTACAACAGCTGCCCGACAGCTGCACGATAGCTGCCTGGCGAATCGTTCACTTGAGCAAATGCTGAACGCTAGATAAACGAGTGCTGCCCGATATGGCATCAGCGCGCGAGTGGTTTGGCAATTTTTGCAGCCCGTCGGTTACAAAAACCGCCACCACGCTCGTTTCCCCTCGAAATCCTGCAACCCTACTTGACGTCCTGATTCTCCCTGTCGCCTTGCCTACCACCCAACAGTCCTGACACCCCTGTGTGCTACCTTGACCTGACGCCCCTGTGTGCTCCACCTGCACAACCGGCTGGCATTATGGCCCCGTCACTTGACACATTCGCTACCATGAGCCAGACACAGTTGGGGGGCGGGCACGCGTTTTTTTTTTTTTTTAAGTGTGTGTGTGTATGGTGGGGTCAGGACACCAGCACACATGCCAAGGCCGTACCCAGTTCCCGGATTGGCGAGTGAGGGAAAGAGCGCGGCACATACCCTGTTAGGAGTCGTTCTCCTTTCGTTCAGTTATCGAGCAGCATTCGTTTAGCAATCGGGCAGTGTTCTTTATTGTGGTTTTGTTGTCGGGCATTAGTTGGGCAGGAATCGTCTTTTGAAAAAAAAAAAAAAACCACGTTAAATTCAAATCTCAAGATTGATCGTCGTCGATCCGACTCGATCGTTCGGATACCGGGCAGCTATTGGGCAGGCATCGTTATAGTGGTTGTGCAGCTTCCGTCCAGCATTCGGCAAAACTTGTGCAAGCGTCGTGCCAAAATAATCTATACCCCTGGGACTGGCCAAAGTGCACCAATTTCCGACGATACCAGAGCGCTTTTGTCCCGAGATCGCATATGTGTGAATAGGGTTTTAGCAAATGTGTCTGGAGTGTTTTTTTTTTTCACGTTAGGGGGCAGAAGCCTTGTCAAACTATCACTAGGCTCATAACAATACCCATGGAAATTTCCACAACCTGTACGAAAGCCTTATCATGTGTGTGTGTGTGTGTGTGTGTGTGTGTGTGTGTGTGTGTGTGTGTGTGTGTGTGTGTGTGTGTGTGTGTGTGTGTAAGTCCTGAAATGTTTGAGAATATGGGCCCAGGACCTCCTTACATCTCTTCAAGACCCGCGGAAATACATCTTCAGGACCGGGCGATTCACTTATATTTAGCCGATCCATCCCATCCCGGACTACCTGCTAGTAATGCCTCGATCCCTCAACTCATCATTATCTTCGCCTCCGTGCACCTGAACCCTCTCCGGAATGGTTGCTAGAGATTCCTGTGTGAGGGCGGAGGGGAAGTAGTCGGTCCACATTTAACTCATTCCATCCATTGTCAATAAGCAATAGAGGAAATGTTGGGCGTTGGGGGAAGAGGAGAGGGAAGAGAGAAGGGGAATGTTGGAATGTTATGGAGGGAGAGGAATGTGTATGGATTTGGGGGAAGAGAGAAAGCAAATGTTGGACGTTTGGTGAGAGAGAAAAGGAATGTGATGGGAAAGAGAGAGGAGGGGGAAAGTTAGGTGTTGGGGAAAAGAGAAAGGGGGATGAGTGTGGATATTGAGAAAGAGAGTGAGAAGGGGAAGGATGGATGTTGGGGAAAGAAAAGAGAGGAGGAGGAAAGTTAGGTGTTGGGGAAAAGAGAAAGGGGGATGACTGTGGATATTGGGAAAAAGAGTGAGAAGGGGAACGATGGATGTTGGGGAAAGAAAGACAGCTGTGTGAAGATATTGGATAAGGAGAGAAGGGGAACGTTGGGTGTAAGGGAAGAGAGAGATGACGGTATTGAGCATTAGAGAGATAAATAGAGGAGGGGTGAATAGGGACTGCGAATAGAGACAAGTAGAAACGTTTTATAATGGGGTGAAAGGATAGGTGGTGTTGATGGGTGTATTAAAGTTTAGAAATGAAGGGTACGTGAGAGATAGATAGATAAAGATTGAGAATGATAAAAGATAAAAGGAGGGGATGTTAGATGTTGGAGAGAGAGAGAGAGAGGGGAGCCTAAAGTGAGTCGGGGGAAAGGATCTGAGCATAAACAAGAGAGGGATCATTGAGAGGGGAGGAAAAGTGGAGATCAGGGCGCGTGAGTTAAGGAAGGTGTGTTGGAAGGGGAAGAGGTGCTATATGTGTGTGGGGAGGAGAGTGGAAAGAGGGTAGGTGGGGAGAAGGGGAGGTGTAGGGATAGAGTGAGATAAGTGTGAAGAGGAGGAGAGGTGGAAGGTGCAAGGGATGAGGATGACGGGGAAAGGAAAGAGGGAAGGGGCGGTATGTGTGTGTGTGTGGAGAGAGAGGTGAAAGGTGAGGGAAGGTCAACATACTATAATATCTTTTTTCGAGGTGAGTTATTACTGCTGATGCTACTCTCTCTCTCTCTCTCTCTCTCTCTCTTCAAATCGCTTCCCGTCCCTTACTTTTCCTTTTAATCCTCCTGGTCTCTCTCTCTCTCTCTCTCTCTCTCTCTCTCTCTCTCTCTCTCTCTCTCTCTCTCTCTCTCTCTCTCTCTCTCTCTCTCTCTCTCTCTCTCTCTCTCTCTCTCTCTCTCTCTCTCTCTCTCTCTCTCTCTCTCTATCCTCTTAATTCTGTACTTCCCCACTTCTAATACTTTTCCCTTCTCTCTCTCTCTCTCTCTCTCTCTCTCTCTCTCTCTCTCTCTCTCTCTCTCTCTCTCTCTCTCTCTCTCTTTATTTTTTTATTTAAACATATTTCAACAAAAAAAGGAGGCTCAAAATTACACTTTTTTGGTATAACTATTTTAAGAGCCTGCGTATGGGACAAAATGAATTGTCGACTGTTGGCACATTCGACACATACAAATACAAAATACGGAAAAGAAAGAAAACATTTAAAACAATTTGTAATATTGTCAATTTGTCACTTTATATTTACCACTAGCGCACTTGGGTGTCCCTCACGCCACCTGTGAGCAGCCAGCTTTACCTGCTGCGTGCTCATGTTCTCCACTTGGGGAGTGGCTGCCGTGAACATGTTCCACAGGCGTGTGGTCCTGGCTGTATATGTGCGCTGGTGCTGCCTGGAGTGTGATCGAGGCACCTCCACAAGCTGGTCACTGGAGAGTGCCGTCCGGGTGAGCCTCTAGGCAGCGCGTAGAGGGAGCCTCAAGCTGCTGAGGTGGGAGCCCCTGCACCTGGGCTTTGTGGCACACCAGTGCTGAGACATCACGGCGGTGCTCCAGCGACGTCACAGTGGCAGACGACTCCTCCAGGTGCTTGCTGGCCTCCACCAGACGCAGTGCTCGTCGCTGCACTGCGTCGAGCCTCTGCATGTGGGTGGCAGCACTCGACATCCAGCAGGGCACCGTACTCCAGATACTCTCGTATCTGTGCCTTGTAGAGAGTGAGGATGCTCCGTGGGTCTAGGGATCCCGCCACTCTTCGCTGGGCAGAGCTCTCTCTCTCTCTCTCTCTCTCTCTCTCTCTCTCTCTCTCTCTCTCTCTCTCTCTCTCTCTCTCTCTCTCTCTCTCTCTCTCTCTCTCTCCTTCAACATAATATCAACTAGAGTAGAAATGCAACGTTTAGGAGCCTTCTGATCAATGTAGAATCACTTAGGTTTGGACAGACCACCAAGTCTGGACCATGGGGTCTGTGTGGTCTGATTTTCTATGTAATTCTATGTAATTCTCTCTCTCTCTCTCTCTCTCTCTCTCTCTCTCTCTCTCTCTCTCTCTCTCTCTCTCTCTCTCTCTCTCTCTCTCTCCTTTCATTATCCCACCCATGTCCTCTCTTTCCTCCAATATAGCCTCTCTCTCTCTCTCTCTCTCTCTCTCTCTCTCTCTCTCTCTCTCTCTCTCTCTCTCTCTCTCTCTCTCTCTCTCTCTCTCTCACCTGTTCCTCCCTTAATTCATTCTGTCTCCTCCATTCCGTCCCTTCCCTTCCTCCCTCCCTCCACGCAGTCCATCTTTCTCTCCTCCCTCCCCTCCCTCCTTCCCTCAGTCCATCTTCCTCCATCCCATCCCTATTTCCTCTCTCCCTCTCTCCATCACAAAGCAGGTCAACCTTTCTCTCTCTCTCTCTCTCTCTCTCTCTCTCTCTCTCTCTCTCTCTCTCTCTCTCTCTCTCTCTCTCTCTCTCTCCATCCGATCCATATTTACCTTTCCTTCCTTTTTTATCCGTTTCTCTTCTGTTTCTCTTCCATTTCCTATTTCGTTTCCTCCTTTTTACCTTCCTCTCTTCCCTCTCTCCTACCTAACCAACCAATCTCTCTCTCTCTCTCTCTCTCTCTCTCTCTCTCTCTCTCTCTCTCTCTCTCTCTCTCTCTCTCTCTCTCTCTCTCTCTCTCTCTCTCTCTCTCTCTCTCCCCCTTCCCTCCCTTTCCCTTCACACCTTGCTGGTTTCTTTCTTTCCTTCCTCTTTAATATCTCCTTCCTTTTCTTTAACTTAATCTCCCTCTCCTCCTTCGCTTTCACACCTGCATACGCTCTCTCTCTCTCTCTCTCTCTCTCTCTCTCTCTCTCTCTCTCTCTCTCTCTCTCTCTCTCTCTCTCTCTCTCTCTCTCTCTCTCTCTCTCTCTCTCTCCCTGGCTTACTTTCTCTTTCGTTCATGTTTGCTATCGACTTTCTTTCGTTTTAGGCACGGTTCTCTCTCTCTCTCTCTCTCTCTCTCTCTCTCTCTCTCTCTCTCTCTCTCTCTCTCTCTCTCTCTCTCTCTCTCTCTCTCTCTCTCTCTCTCTCTCTCTCTCCTGTATCCCTTACTATTTATATTTTCGTTCTTTCCCTTCTCTCCTTCTTTTTCCTTTTCATTCCCTTCACCTGTCTATTCGTATAGTTGATGCTATCCAGATCACGAATAAAATCTAAACTTTAGCAACTTGGTCAAGAGGGGCAACGGGGAGGCAGCATGAGCCAAGGAAATCATACATCACGGCCGCCACTTGGAATAAAATTCGCCGGCGCTATGAACAGGCGTCCCCGGGCGGTGGCTGAGTGGTTACAGTGCCGGTGTCGCGTCCAGGAGGACGCGGATTGGAGTCCTGCCCGCCGTCTCACCTGAGATATTTCAGTAACCGCTGAGTGGCCTAAGACTACCCACATGCTGTCCTGAGACCACCCATCAACCGGACTATAGATTCTCTCTCTAAAGAGGCTCAAGATGAGCTCAAGGGGGCAGCATGAGCCAAGCAAGACGGTGCCTCTATAAATACTTGCTTGCGCCATAACGGGCTGGAGCCGAATATCATGCCCCATTCAAGAAAGCCTGCCGGCGCCATAGGCCGAAAAAAAGACCCCACACGAGAGCCCACCGAAGCTGTGGGCAGATGAATAATTTGTCAGTTTGCTGCTCTGTCTGTCTGTCTGTCTGTCTGTCTGTCTGTCTCTGCTTTCTCTTTCGTTCTTGTTTGCAATCGACTTCCTTTCCCTTTAAGAAAAATCTCCTCTCTCTCTCTCTCTCTGGGGTCATGTTGGCAACAAAATGGAGTGGAAAGGCAGTAGACTTGTTACCTCTCTCTCTCTCTCTCTCTCTCTCTCTCTCTCTCTCTCTCTCTCTCTCTCTCTCTCTCTCTCTCTCTCTCTCTCTCTCTCTCTCTCTCTCTCTCTCTCTCTCTCTCTCTCTCTCTCTCTTTCAAGTCCATGTACCTATCGTCCTTTCTTCTCCCTTTCCTCCACAAATCCTTTTCTCTTTCCTCCACAAGTTTCTCTCCTCCAGCTATCCTTTTCCTGCAATTTCCTCTGAGTAAATCTCTCTCTCTCTCTCTCTCTCTCTCTCTCTCTCTCTCTCTCTCTCTCTCTCTCTCTCTCTCTCTCTCTCTCTCTCTCTCTCTCTCTCTCTCTCTCTCTCTCTCTCTCTCTCTCTCCCTCTCGATTTAACGGCAGAACATTTATACTGATGTTGTGTGGTCTATTTCCGTTTTTCTCTCTCTCTCTCTCTCTCTCTCTCTCTCTCTCTCTCTCTCTCTCTCTCTCTCTCTCTCTCTCTCTCTCTCTCTCTCTCTCTCTCTCTCTCTCTCTCTCTCCGGAGCAAATAATCACAAGCAGAAAACAAAAACAGTGATGAATAACCGTCAGCCACTAGAGAGAAAAAATATGTAAAAAGAGGAAGAAAAAAAGAGAGTGGAGAAATGGAGAGAGAGAAAAATAAGGAGAGGAAAGAGAAAACTCCGAAATGACTTGATCAATGAGGTAATTAGAGAGAGAGAGAGAGAGAGAGACGGACAAAAACAGACAGACAAACAGACAGACAGACAGACGGACGGACGGACGGAGATTAAACACTGCATACCATTTGAAAGAAAGGAAGAAAAAGGAAGGGAAAAGGAGGGCAAAAAAGCGAAAGAAGAAAAAGAGGAAGCTGCTTATAATCCCAAAATAGAAGGGAGAACAAAATACCGGTAACATCCTTCATTACGACAACAAAGAAACACGTAAAAAAAAAAAAAATGCAAAATTCATCATAAACAAGGAAGAGGAGGAGGAGGAGGCGGAGGAGGAGGAGGAATAGGACTGGGAGTAAAAGAAGAATAGTGGCAATTGGAGGAGGAGGAGGAGGAGGAAGAAGAATAAAGAGGGCGAGGACGAGGACAAAAACGAGAATGAGAAAGAAGGAGGAGGAGGAGGAGGAGGAGGAGGAGGAGGAGGAGGAGGAATACATAGGAAGAACAGACACCAGAAGACCTATCGGTCTATGGCGAGGGTGTCTGAGGAGGGACGAAGAACTAGAAGAGGAGGAGGAAGAGGAGAAGGGGATAAAAAGAGGGAAAGAAAAATGATGATGACAATGATGAGTAGAAAAGAGAGAGGAAGAGGAGAATGAGGATGAGAATGATGAATAAAGGAGAACAACAACTAAAACAAGAACTAGAAGAACAAGAAAAGAACAAAATTAAGTTGAACAAAATAACAAGAAAGAGGAGGAGGAGGAGAAGAATGAGGATGAGGAAAAGGAGGAGGAGGAGAACAAAAAGAGGAGCATGAGTAAAATGAAGTGCAGAAAGTGAAAGGTGAGGGATATTAAAGAAGAGGAGGAAGAGGAGGAAAAACATGGAAAACATGGACTAGCAGGCAGCAGAAAGCCTGTTGGCTCATTACTAGGCTGCCTGCGTTCAGTGATTTAATCAATCCGTTTGCCATAGGAGTGGCTTGCAGGGAAGGATTAAAGCACTTGTGTACCTACTCTTGGGAACGTTCAGTTCACTCCCGTTGCAGCAAAGTGGCGATCAATGTGTTTCTTGAAGGAGTTGATGGTCTCTGCGCTAACCACTTCTGCAGGAAGGCTGTTCCAGTGGCGAACAACTTTATTCGAGAAATAACTCCTGCCGATGTCGGTGTTGCATCGCTGTGCTTGAATTGTTTTTCCGTTGTTTCTTGTTCTCAGGTTGGTTTGTAGCGTAAAGAGTTTGGAGTGATCAACGTTGCTGAGCTTATTCAGGTACTTAAAGACTTGTATCATGTCTCCCCGCAGTCGTCTCTTTTCCAACGTGAAGAGGTTGAGTCACTCGAGTCGTTCTTCATAGGGTTTCGTCCTCAGTGATGGTATCATCTTCGTGGCGCGGCGCTATACTCTCTCAAGTAATTCAATGTCTTTCCTGTAATTAGGAGACCAGAATTGCACGGCGTATTCCAGGTGGGGCCTTACCAGCGAATTGTACAAGGATAACATAACTCCCGGCGTCTTTTATTCGAAGTTCCTCGATATGAACCCAAGCATTGTGTTGGCTTTCTTACAGGCGGACTTGCAGTGTTTTGTTTGTTTCAAGTCACTGCTGATGGTGACCCCGAGGTCTCTTTCCTCTTGCACAACATGTAGTATGTGTGGTATGTGTGGTTGCTGTTTCTGGATCCGATATGCATTACTTTACATTTGGTAGTGTTGAAGGACATCTGCCATTTTTCTGACCACCGAGTGATCTGGTCCAGGTCTCTCTGGATAATTTCGCAGTCTGCCGTCGTGAGGGCCTTCCCACCCACCTTTGTGTCGTCGGCAAATTTTGAAAGATTGGATTTTAATCCTAGTTCTAGGTGAGGAAAAGGAGGAGGAGGAGAACAAACAGAAGAGCAGGAGTAAAATGAAGTGAAGAAAGTGAAAGGCGAGGGATATTAAAGAAGAGGAGGAGGAGGAAGAGGAAGAGGAAGAGGAAGAGGAGGAGGAGGAGGAAGAGTGAAGGAGAGTATTTCCCCAGCGAGGGTTGGCGGTAACAGACACACTTATGGAGTGGTCCCCCGCGGCGCCAGGCTCCCCAGACCCCGACGAGTACATTTACCCCGGGGCCGCCGCTCCCTCGTGGCCCCCCCAGGGATGTGTTAACCCCATGACTTATTACTCCTTCTCCTCCACCTTCCCCTCCTCCTCCTGCTCCTTCTCTTTAATATCCCTCACCTTTTACTCTTTCTCCAGTTCATTTTTCTCTTGGTCCTCCTCCATGTTTGTTCCCCTCCTCCTCCTCCTCCTTCTTTCTCCTTTTTCTCCTTCTCCTCGTCTTCCTTCTTGTTCATCTGGTTATTCTTTTGTCTTTGTTCTCCTCCTCCTCCTCCTCCTCCGTCTTTGTTTCCTTCTCCTGATCTTTTTAATCTTGTTCCCTCTTCTGTATGTGCCTCTTCTTGTCTTTTCATGATCTTCTCTTTTTTCTTCTTTCTTCTTTTATATTTATTCTTTTTCTTCTACTTTTCCTATTTGTTGTTTTGCTATTTCGTCGATGCTCTTCTTTTGTTTGTTATTTTCTTCTTCTCCTGCTATTTCTTCTTCTTCTTCTTCTTCTTCATATTCATCTTACTCTTCTTCTTTCTCCTTTTTTCGTCATCATCATCTTTTTACTCTCACTCTTCTTTCTCCTTCTTTTTTCATCATCATCATCATCATCATGATTTTACACTTACTCTTCTTTTTTTTCTTCTTTTTTCATCATCATTTACTCTTCTTTTTTTTCTTCTTTTTTCATCATTATCATCATCATTTTACTCTTACTCTTCTTTCTCCTTTTTTCATCATCATCATCATCATCATCATTTTACTCTTACTCCTCTTTTTTCTTTTTTTTTCGATCGTCATCTTTCTTCTTCGCTTCTTCTTCTTCTTCCTCTTCCTTTTCTTAAGTCTCCTAAACAACAGATAATGAGTCGGAGAAACAATAAGCACGCCATTCGTTATTGCCTCTCTCCTCCTCCTCCTCCTCCTTCCTCCACTCTTCACTTTGTTTTCTTCTTCCTTCACGTTCAAGGCACCGCAAGAAATCGCTAGTGAAAAAAAAAAATAAATAAATAAAAAAAAATAAATAAATAAAAAAATCTCCTCATATACTAACATTATTTTTTCTTTCTCCTCCTCCTCCTCCTTCTCTCGTTTTTTTTTCGTCGTTCTTCTCTTCCTTCTCCTCCTTCATTTTCACTTCTATTCCTTTTATTTGTTTCTTATCTTCCTCCTCCTCTGTCCCTTCTTTTCCTTTCGTTTCTTCCTCTCCTTCTCTTTCTTCTCTTCTATATACTTCTTCGTCTCCTCATAGAAGCCTTTGCATTTATTTCTTCCTCTTCCTCCTCCTCCTTTTCTACTTCTAATCCACCCATTCCTTTTTATTCTTCTGCTCCTTTAATTTTTTTCTCCTCGCTCTCTTCTTCCTCCTCTTTTCCTACTTCCTCGACTCCTATTTCTTTTATCCTTCTATTCCTTTTAACTTTTACTCTTCTTGTCTTCTTCCTCCTTTTCTACTTCTTCTACTCCTATTTCTTTTATCCTTCTCTTCCTTTTAACTTTTACTCTTCTTATCTTCTTCCTCCTTTTCTACTTCTTCTACTCCTATTTCTTTTATCCTTCTATTCCTTTACCTATTCCTATTCTTGTCTTTTTCTTCCTCCTTTTCTACTTCTACTCCCATTTCTCTTTCTCCTTTTATTCCTTTTAACATTTACTCTTCTTGTATTCTTCTTTCTCCTCCTTTTCTTCTTTTACTATTATTTCTTGTTATCTTTTCCTCTTCTTGTTTTCTTCTTCTTCTTCTTCTTTCTCCTTCTCTCCTTCTTCTACTCTTTATTTTTTTGTCCTTCCATTCCTTTAACTTCTCTTCTCGTTGTCTTCTTCCTCCTCCTTCCCCACTTCCTCTACTTCTGTTTCCTTTAATCCTTCTATTCCTTTTAACTTTCCCTCTTCTTATTGTCTTGGGCCTCCTCCTCCTCTTCCTTCTTCTTTTTCTCCTTCTTCTTCCTCACCTCCTTCTCCTCCTCCTTTTTTCTTCTTCTTCTTCTTCTTCGTCTTCTTCTCCACCTCCTCCTCTTTCTTCTTCTTCTTCTTCTTCTTCTTCTTCTTCTTCTTCTTCTACTCCTCCTCCTAATCCTCATCCTCCTCCTCCTCCTCCTCCTTCTCCTTCTTCTTCTTCTTCTTCTTCTTCTTCTTCTCCTCCTCCTCGCCACCAAAAGACACTCGTGCTCCAAATTATGAGTCGCTTCATTAACCTCGCCGCGACAAGGCCACGAAGGGCAAACTAAAGTAATTACCTTCCATTTGCCTCACATTCCGTCTCAGCTCAATCCCCGTCTCTTTCCTCTAATTGTACCTCCCTCAACTCCTCCTTCAACCTCTTACTTTCTGTCTATACCACTGCTACTCTTTCCTCTTAATGTAACTACCTTCACTGTTCATTCTACCTCTCCCTTTCTGTTCCTCTTGCTACTCTTTCCTCTTATTGTAACTCCCTCAACGCTTCCTTCTGCATGTTACTTTCTCTATTTATCCCTGCTAGTCTTTTTATTTTATTTTTTGTCTCTACATTTCAAACGGTCATCTTTTTCTCCTTTGTTTTGGTTAGCTATTCTCACAGTTGAATCTTCGCCTTTTTACTCTCACTGCAACTCCCTCAACTCTTTTTTCAACCTTTTCCTTTCTGTCCATATCCGTATCTTGCTTTAACCTCTTACTTTCTGTCTATAACCGTGGTAGTTCTTTTTTCTGCCTTTGCTTTTTCCAACGGTCTTTTCTTTTTTGTAGTTTTCTCGTAGTTGAATCCCCGCCTCTTTCCTCTTATTGTAACTCTCTCAACTCTTTCTTCAACCTCTTACTTTCTGTCTATATCCGTGGCAGTTCTTTTTTGCCTCTGCTTTCAAAAGGTCTTTTTTTTCTTCTTTGTCTTGGTAGGTATTCTTATGTTCGTTCGAGGTCGCTGTGTCTGTCTCGTCCTCTCCCTCTGTCCCGGCCCTGAACTTCATCTCTAGGCCGTCCCTTCCCTCGTAGGTCTTCCATAATACAATCCTACCCAGTCACCTCAGCTTTGGTCTTCCTTTCTTCCTTCTCCTCTATACTTCGAAGTCCGTTACTCTTCCTCCCTCTCTTTTCTTTGAGTCTCAGTACTATTTAATTCCCTCGTAGGTCTTCCATCATACAATCCTACTCAGTCACCTCAGCTTCCATCATACAATCCTACTCAGTCACCTCAGCTTTGGTCTTCCTCTCTTCCTTCTCCTCTATACTTCGAAGTCCGTTACTCTTCCTCCCATGTACTCTTCTTCATCTCTTTTCTTTGAGTCTGTATTATTTCATTCCCTCGTAGTTCTCTCTTACACAGCTCAATTATCTCAACTCTGGTTTTCCTCGTTTCCTTCTCTCCTATACTTCGATGTCCGTTACTCTTTCTTACACGTACTCTTTTTCATCTCTTTTCATGGAGTCTCTGTGCCATTTCATTCTCCCGTAGGTCTTAAACGCCTTCTCCTCATCGCCATCATTATTTTTAGACATTACTATAGTCGGTTCACCCGAGTCTGAAGTGTGCATTATCGCGCAACGACAACCTGCAGCCACACGGCGTGTCCGATTTCGTGGGTACTGTATGCTGGCCTACGCCTAGTAAACAGTCGTCAGTGTCGATAATATGCAGGCAGCAATAACGAGTACCGTCAATTATAGACGATTATGAGTTAAAAATATTAGTACTGTCACAAATAGATGTTTTGTTAATTTACAAGATCGATGATTATAATTATTAAGCAGCCTTGAAGCTGTCCACCACCGATAGAATTAGCAGAGTTTATATCAATAAGACAGCTATTTGCGACATTACTAATATTTTTTAACTCATAATCGACTATAATTGACGGTATCTGTTATTGCTGCCTGCATATTATTGGCAATGACGACTGTTTACTATGCGTAGGCTAGCATCCACTAAATCGGACACGCCGTGTTGCTGCAGGTTGCCGTTGGGCGATAATACACACTTCAAACTCGGGTGAACCGACTATAGTCCACTGCAGAACAATAGCCTTTTCCCAACGTTCACCTCTGGCTGACGTTGGCGTACTCTATCATGCTCCTGTAAATGTTCTTAAATCTTTCTCTCCGCCTGGTTCTCTGCCTTTCCCGATTTCTAAAACTCTTGGGGTGCCACTCTGATAGCCTACTTTAGTTTATCTGATATCAGTTATGTGCATATGACCAGGCTAATTCAACTTCTTACTCTTAACCATTATATCTGTAACCTTCTCCTCTGCACGTCTCTCCGTTTTTACTCTTCCTCCCACGTATTCTTTGACTCTTCTCTTGTCTGTGCCACTTTATTCTCTCGTAAACCTTCCTTATAACACCATCAACCAGCTCAAATTGGGCATCCTCTCTTGCTCCTCTCGTACTCTTTTCCATCAATTACTCTTCCTCCCACTCTCCTCCCACCTTCTTTGGTACTTCTGCCACTCTCTCTGTACCACGCATCCCATTCTCTCTCATTACGCCTCACATCGAATTTTCAAACAGTAACATATTTTTGGCTGACTTAATTTTCATCCATGCCACTCAGCTCCTCTTTCACTTTTGCCTGCAGTTCTCTCTCTCTCTCTCTCTCTCTCTCTCTCTCTCTCTCTCTCTCTCTCTCTCTCTCTCTCTCTCACACACACACACACACACACACACACACACATACACACACACTCGCATTTGCCTTTTGCACTCCCCCCTCCCCCCTCCCTCCCTCTGGCTTGTGTATTAAGGGAATGATCATAATTCTTCGCCGTGTGTGTGTGTGTGTGTGTGTGTGTGTGTCCCTCTGCTCTTTGACATTACTCCAACCTGCTTGTTCCTTCGACCTTTTCTTGCAGCTAAAGTGCCCGAGGGAGGAGGAGGAGGAGGAGGAGGGATAATATGGGTGGAGTTGGAGGAAGTATAGGGATGGAGGTGGAGAAAAGGCGATGGAGGTGGAGGAAAGATGGGAGTAAAGGTGGAGGAGGTGGAGGAGAAGAGGAGATGGAGGTGCAGGAGTAGAGGTGGAGACGAGGGTGTATGAAAGATGGGAGTAGAGGTGGAGGAGATACAGAGATTGGCATGGAGGTGGAGGGGAGATGGAAAAGGAGGTGGAGGAAGAGGTGGAGGAAATAGAGACACAGGCGGAAGTGGCTACAGAGGAGAGATAACCCTTCCCGCCATCTCTCTTCCACCATACCATTCCTAAAAATCTGTGAAATGGGCGAGACTTCAGAAGCAGGTGATCTTTCAATACGCAAACAGTAATACAAACTCCGACACACGGCCCAAGTTACGCTGATACACACGACTTCTGGTTCACGTTAAATATCTTGCTAAAACATCGTAACCACTGAATTTTCTGAAGCCTCGAGATTGAAAACTAATGCGTGGGGAAAACTGTATCTTATGTCGGTTCAGTTTTTCATTTTGTATATATGTGAAGATTCAACTGTGAGAATAGCTAGCCAAGACAAAGGAGAAAAAGAAGACCGTTTGAAATGTAGAGGGAAAAAAAAAAAACAACCTAGCAGGGATAAATAGAGAAAGTAACATGTTTAAGGAAGCGTTGAGGGAGTTACAATAAGAGGAAAGAGTAGCAAGAGGAACAGAAAGGGAGAGGTAGAATGAACAGTGAAGGTAGTTACATTACGTTTAGTGGTAAATATGAGTGTTTGGTTTTGACTTGTTGACTGATCGTTCACTTTATCTTACTCTTACTGTTGACTTCATTGTTTTCTTCTCTTTAATCTCCTTTCCTTTTTTCTCTCGCCGTTCCTGCTTTTCCTCCTCTTTTTCTTTCTCCTCTTTCTCCTGCTGCCCATTCCAATTTTCCACCTTCGTTCTTTATCGTAAGTCTTCTCATATCCTTCTTCCTCCTTTTCCTACTAATGCAATTCTGTTGTTCCCATCTCTTCTTTCGTTTCTTTTTACTTTTTCTCCTCTTATTCTTCTTTCTTCTCTTCTTCCTACAGCAATTTTGATGTTCCCGTCTTATACTTCATTGTTTTAACTCTATTTTTTCTTATCTTCTTTTTCCTCATCTTCCTACAGTGATTCAAATGTTCCTGCCTTTCTAGTTCTTTTTCTTCACCCTTCTTTACTCTTCTTCTTTTTCTTCTTCTTCCTCTTCCTCCTCCTCCTCCTCTTCCTCCTCCTCCGACTCTAATGTTCCAGCCTTATCCTTATAGTTATTCTCTTCCCTCTCCTCCTATTCTTCATTATCCTCCTTCTCCTACACCGACTCAGACGTTCCTGCCTCATCCTTCATTCTTTTCCTTCCCTCTTCTCTCACTTTTCGTCCTCCTCCTACGGCAACTCCGACGTTCCCGTGTCCCTCCTTTGTTACTGCTCCTTTCCAGTGGAGTTTCGAGAGCAACGGAATAACGTGTTGGTGTTTGAATGCACGTTTGTAACTTCCTCCTCCTCCTTCTCCTTTTGCTACTCTCCTCTTATACTAATTCCTGGCGCGAGGAGGAAAAACTGGCGCGTCGGTTTCAGCTGCTGGGCAAACAGTCGTCATAGCAGAGACTGGTGGGCGGGTAGGTAGGTGTGCTGTGGAGGTGGATGGGGTCCAGTGTTATAAATTATCACTTTCACTCATTTTTTTTTCGTAGCTTCTGATGAATAACGACGAAACAAACAACAAACAAACATCAATAAATACGATAATCTGGCAACGCTGGTGGGTGAGTGGGAAGGTGGGTTAGCAGGTGGATGATCAGGTGGGTGTGTGGGTGGGGCGAGTAGAGGTCAGAAAGCGGGTAGGTGCATAGGTGGAAAGGTGGATGGGTGGGTGGGGAGGTAAGAGGGGTGTGTAAAAAGGTGGGTGGGGAGATGGGTGACGAATTGGGTGTGGGTGAGTGGGTGGGTGGGAGTGTGGGGGTGTAGGTGGAAGGGTGGATGGGTGGGTGGGGAGGTAAGTGGAGTGTGTAAAAAGATGGGTGGGGAGATGGGTGACGAATTGGGTGTGGGTGAGTGGGTGGGTGGGAGTGTGGGGGTGTAGGTGTGCGTGGGTGAATGGGTAGGTGAGGAGGAGTGTGGGTGGGGGAGTCGATGGGTGACGGTGCGTGTAGTTTTGTGGGTGAGGGTGGGCAAGGAGGCGGAAGGTACCTCCCCCGATCCCCACCCCGCCCCGCTGTCCGTGAAGGCTTCCTCGAAATGGTTCCCAGTGCCAAGAATCGCTGAGTTGATTCTCCGCGTCGCTTACGATGAATAAACACTCAGTCGGCTTTTTTTCCACACGGAGTGGCTTAAACGGCGGCGCTGATTTATGCGGAGGCTGCCAAAAACATTATCATGCTTGTGAAAATGTAATGCTCCTAAATTGTCATGCTGGTAAAATTGTCATGATTGTTAAACTGTCGCATTCAATATTCTGTCGATGTTATCCTGGCAACTGCTCTTATGAACTTGCTAACTCCATGACTCACCTCCTGCGGGGACGCTACACACGACTTTCTACGCTGGCTCATCTTTATACTGTCCTAATTCCCAATGAAAGAGTTAGCCAACATCTTAGCTCTTTCCTCCGTTTCACTGTTAAAATCTGATACAGTTTGTATTTACTCCTCCCTACTTCATGAATGCTTTTTGGAAGGGAATATCAAGGCATTTCTCGAACCTAAATTAATTACTATTTCAAAAAATTTTGTTCCACAATATGAGGGAACAGTGTTCGCGGACTTTTCTTATATTTTTTTGATGTCCTCGAGCTATCCTCTTTGATATAAGGAAATAAAATAATGGTCATATATGTTTATGCTAATTAATCATGATTATAAAATGTTATCATGATGGCAAATATGTAGTTATGCTCAAAAACATATTAATGTTCGTAACAATATTATGTTTGAAAGTGTAATTATGCTTCAATCGTTGTTTATATTTGAACACTTGAATGCTTGTACAACTTATACCAAGCTCACAAAAATGTAACGTGACAGTAAAATGTATTTATGATTCAAACAAATTAATTATGCACGTACGAATGATACTGTGCTATTACATTAATGAGCCCCATTAATCCTCATGCTTGTAAAACGTAATGCTTGCCAAAATATTGCCTCTAAAAATGTAATTGCAGCTGTCAACACGTAATGAGTCAGGTACCGCGGGGCTCGAACCTTTGACCCCAGGAATGAAGTGTTTCGTGCCCGCCGCCTGAGCCACCAATGCGCCGACCCCGCCCGCCCCGCGCCTTCAAAGAGAACTCCCGCCAGGCGCCGCGAGGTGTTTGCTCGGCCTCGCGCCCCCGCCGGCAAATACGTCCTTACGCACGACTTGGCGAATTTGTTTAGCGACTAATGAACACTCGCGCCGCATGAAGAATATTATTTTCATTATTATTATTATTATTATTATTATTATTATTATTACTTATTTTTCTCTTCTTAGTTTGTGTATTTTATCATTTTATTGCTGGGTCAATTTCCCGTTTTCTACAGAAGCGAGACGGTCAAATAAATGATGGTCACGCACTCCATAGGTTAAGCACGCACCTTCGTTTTTTGTTCTTTTGTTGTTATTTCTCTTCTACTTCTTCTCTCTCCTCTTGCTTTTTTTTTTTTCTTCTTCTTGTGTGTGCCTTCTCAACAACACCGTCTTTCAGTGTTTCTTTTTGTCGTTTCTTCATTTCTTTCCTCATGTTTCCTTAATTCTTCTCTTCCTTCTTCCTTTAACTATCCTTCGTTCTTACATCAATAAATTCTTCCTATAACATCATCAATTCACGTTTTTGGTACGTTCTTGTTCCTCCTGAAGTCCTCCACCTCCTCCTCCACGGCCTCCACCTTTGTCTGCTCCTCCTTCTGCTCTCCTTAAATTTGTTTCCTCTTCTCTATGTGGTTTTTCCTGTCTACTCATAATCTTCGCTTCTTTTTCTCCTAATTCTCTTTCTTCTTCTATGCTTATTTTTTTATCTTTTTTTCTTCTCGATGTGTTTTTTTCTCTGTCTTCTCATAATCTTCTCTTCTTTTTCTCCTAATTTTCTTTTTTCTTCTATGCTTATTCTTTTTTTTCTTACACGAGGACATGACGAGTATTGCGGAGCCGTGGATATCATAACGAAGTGAGCGTCTGGCGGTCGAGCGAGAGGCCAAGTGGACGTGGAGCCAAGGAGGTGGAAGGCGACACGAGTGGTGGAGGGTAGCACCCGGGATGTCGCGGTGGAGCAGGAACCATATTTTTAAACACTCTGGGGCACACCCACCCACATTTGAGGAGTCCGGAGGAGAAGGGACGTAAGGGACAGAGCATTTTTGTTCTAGTTTACACATCCCAAAGTGAACAAAAACCAAGTTGCAAGGGAGAAGGGCCCCTCGGTACAGTGAACAAGGGGGCTCTTTTCCCTTGCAACTTGTTTCTAGTTCTTCCTGTGATGTGTAGTCTGCCTTCCCAGTGCAAAATAGAAAAAAATGGCTCTGTTCGTTACGCCCCTACTCCTCCGGACGCATCATTTGATAAGACTTTCGTAGAGAATGTGTTAGTATTTCCACAGGTGGCAGCTTTATGATTCTAGTGATAGTTTGACAAGGCTGCTGCACCATGAACGTGAAAAACACAAATGGGAACCAGACTGATCTCCTTTGAGGCCCTTGGAAATGTTTGTTGTGAGGGCCGAAAACGTCTGAGAATACGGGCCCTGGGTCGAGTCACTCACTGCTGCGTCCGACGAGCGACAGCAGACTATTTGATGGCCCGCAGGAAAAGAGGCTGGCGTCGGCGGGGTCAGTGGGTCCGAACGTGGGGTCCAAGAGTGGGTCCAAACGTGGGTACAAGCGCCAATAAATATAGTCGCCGGTAACCAACCAGGGCTCAAAACACTTTACACTCTCGATAAGACCATTTTTCCAAGACCACAGACAAGACCAGTCGGGTTATTTTGAGTGCTTTCCCGAGCACAAAGCCTTGCCAAACTACCACTAGAATCTTGAAAACCACCCATGGAAATCCTTATAGGTACTACGAGAGCCTTTTATAAATGATGTACTGCATATGCTTCCATAAAAATATAATATTTTTCTTGTACTTCACTTGTTTCCATTAACTCATCCCAGTCCAGCTCTCCGTAATATTTCCTAAGATTTTCCACGTCTGCCTTCCTGTGTGTGTGTGTGTGTGTGTGTGTGTGTGCGTTGGATGTTGGAGAATCTGCGTCCAGGGACGGTATTCTCAGACGCTTCCGCCTCTCACGTCAACTATATATATAATAAATTATAGTTCTAAGGCCCGAAAAGGAGATTAATTGGGTTCTAATGAGTATTTTTTCCCAACTATAGTACATAAATTGTCAAACTACCACTAGGGTCTTAAAACTACCCCTGAAATTGGCCCAAACCCCAACGAAAGCCTTGTCAAATGGCTTGGCTTGTACGCCGAAATGTGTAAGAATATGACGCCAATGCCCTCAGCCCCGCCCTCTCCCTTTCTAATGAGTGTTTCTTTCACAGTCGTGGTACAGGAGAAGGGTCAAACTACTACCAGGGTCATAAAACTACCCATGGAAATGCCCTAAACCCCTACGAAAGCCTTGTCGATTGTGTGTGTGCTTGGCAATGTTTAAGAATACAACCCTAGCCCTCCCCTCAGCCTCGCCCTCTACTTCCCCTCCAGCGAGAGCAAGGATACGGCCACTCTACTAAGCCTGCCGCCCACTTCCTTCCTTCACTAACACCATTATTTTGAGATTCTTTCGCGGTTCAGGTATTTTTCTACTAAGGAGGGCACAAAAAAGCTCAGCCAATCAGCCAAGACTCCAGGAAGGAGACGGAGATGTTTTCGTGGTTTGGGATTTTTTCTACGAAGGACGACAGGAAAAAAAAACTCAGCCAATCAGCGACGACTCCGAGACGGGGATGGACTTAGGACTACAGTGGGAGATCCGAAGCTAATATAGGGGGGTGGGGGGTGAGGTTGGGGGGTTGGGGTGGGGTGGGTGGGGGGGAGCGCCATTAATATCCCCTTCTTCTTTTATCAATCGTGTCCATTTTTTTTTTTTATGCCTTCCTCTCTTTTTCGTGTCTTGAAGTTCTATGCACACTCTTTCACCGCCCCTTTCCTTTATTTCCCTCATTCAGAATTTCCTCCTTTTATCTCTTTCACCTTCCCTTCCTTTATTTTTTCATTCATCATTTCGCTTTCTCTTTATATACATCATTTTTTTTTTATTCATTCCTCTTTATTTCGTATCCTTAAGTTTCAACCCACACTTTCACCCTCCATTAACCTCTCCTTCCTTCATTCATCATTTCCCTTCCTTTTTTTATCCATCATTTCCTTTTTTTATCTCTTTCTCTCTTTTTCGTATCCTTAAGTTTCAACCCACACTTTCACCCTCCATTAATCTCTCCTTCCTTCCTTCTTTTATCCATTTTTCTTTCTCGTATTCTAGTTCCTACCAACATTCTTTCACCCTTCCTTTTCTTTTACTTCCTTCCTTCATCGTTTTCTTCTTTCATCACTTCCTCTCTTCTACTCACACTCTTCCACCCTCCATTTCCTTCTACTTCCACCATTTATCCTCTCCTCCTTTTATCACTTTCTCTCTTCTACCCACTCTTTCATCCTCCCCTCCCTTAATTTCCTCCCCTTCCTTCTACTTCCACCATTTATTCTTTCCTCCTTTTATCATTTCCTCTCTTCTACCCACTCTTTCATCCTCCCCTCCCTCAATTTCCTCCCCTCATCATCTCCCCCTTTTATCCCTCTCTCTTTTTCGTATCTTAAAGTTTCTACCCACACTCGTTCACCTTCCTTTCCCTTTACTTTCCTCATTCATAATCTCCCCAGTTTATCCCTACCTCTCTTTTTATTGTATTTTGAACCGGTTGTTGCTTCGTATCTGAAAGTTTCTACCCATACTAGTTCACCTTCCTTTCCCTTTACTTTCCTCATTCATCATCTCCCCATGTTATCCCTACCTCTCTTTTTATCGTAGTCTGAACAGGTTGCTGCCACATACCGAGCTTGGGCCAACCACTTGTATGACCTTCAAAATAATAATACGAGGCGGACGATACTGGTCTGCACACACAACGTACACGGATTGAAGTAAAGAAAAATGAATAAATAAATAAATAGATAGAAGAAAGGAAGCCATATGTTCACGGGGTTAATCAAATATTTTTTTTTTTTTAACTGACGTGACACAGGATATAGATGGATAGATAAATAGAGAGAAAATAAATAAAAGAAGGAAGCCATACATGCACACGCGGGTTTTTAAAATGAGTTATGCATTTTTTCTGACTTTAACTTCCAGTGATTAAAAAAGTTGACATACGCAGATAACACAGATAGATAAATAAACAAATAGAGAAAAATAACATACATACACGCACGAGGTTAATCAATTAGTTATGATTTTTTTTATATTACCGCCCGGTAAGAAATAAAAAGTTGGCATACACAGATAATATAGATAGATAAAGAAAGAAAAAAAACATACAACCAAACACGAGCTTTATCAATTAGTTATGATTTTTTTTTATATTAACGCCCGGTAAGAAATAAAAAGTTGGCATACACAGATAATATAGATAGATAAAGAAAGAAAAAAGAAAAAAAACATCCATCCAAACACGAGCTTTATCAATTAGTTATGATTTTTCTCACTTGACTCCCGATAATAAAAAAGAAAACTGATATCAGGGACAGAAAATATTGCAACACGCACCGCCCCCGCTTTAACCCCCCCCCCCCCCCCCCGAACATATGCCCTCCCCCTCACCCCCTCATCCCCTCGTCCCTCCTCACATTTCACGCGTCATCGAACCAGAAATGAACGCGCATATATTTTACAGAAAACAACGGTGCAAAAATACATATAAACACGACCAGGAGGCACAAAAAAAGGATAAAAATGAGGGGAAAATATGTGACCCTAATGATTTTGTTGTCAGGAGAGAGAGAGAGAGAGAGAGAGAGAGAGATTTACATAGATTTACATAGAAAATCAGACCACACAGACCCCATGGTCCAGACTTGGTGGTCTGTCCTTAAACCTAAGTGATTTTACATTAATCAGAAGACTCCAAAACGTTGCATTTCTACTCTAGTTGATATTAAGTTGAAGGAAGTGACGGTCGAGCTTATTTTTGAAGGAGTCAATCGTGTTACACTGGACCACTGATGGTGGAAGCTTATTCCATTCTCGCACTATAACGTTGGTGAAGAAAAATTTGGTGCAGTCTGAGTTTACTTGTCTACATCTGAGTTTTACGCCATTGTTCCTCGTGCGCAAAGTGTCATCGATCATAAACAATGTTGATCTGTCTACATTCGTGAAACCATTAAGTATTTTAAAACATTCGATCAGTTTTCCTCGGAGGCGACGTTTCTCAAGAGAGAACATGTTAAGGGTAGAAAGCCTTTCTTCGTAGGATTTGTTGCGCAAGGAAGGGATCATTTTCGTTGCCCGACGCTGAACACCTTCTAATTTAGCAATATCCTTTGCATGGTGGGGAGACCAAAACTGTACCGCATATTCCAAGTGGGGTCTGACTAAACTGTTGTAGAGCGGGAGTATTACATCTTTATTCTTGAATACAAAGTTTCTTTTAATGAAGCCCAACATTCTGTTCGCTTTATTTGCTGCATCGATGCATTGCTGTGAGAATTTGAGCTATGACGCGATTTTGACCCCAAGTCCTTGACGCATTGAACGCTTTTGAGTTTAACGCCGCGCATTTCGTATTCGAACTTCTTATTCCTCGTTCCAATTTGAAGGACCTGGCACTTGTCTACGTTAAAGGGCATCTCCCATCTCTCCGACCAAGCTGAAATTTTGTGCAAATCCTCTTGGAGGCTTTGCCTGTCTTCGTCAGTCAGAACCGAGTTACCAATCTTTGTGTCGTCTGCAAATTTACTAATGCGGTTATTGAGTCCAACATCCACGTCGTTGATGTATATAATGAAGAGCACTGGGCCAAGGACCGAGCCCTGAAGGACGCCACTAGTGACAGGCGCCCACTCTGAGTTAAATCCGTCAATCACTACTCTTTGTTGTCTGTTGCTCAACCAATTCGCGATCCATTGGTTTACTTGACCGTCAATACCTATTTGCTTTAATTTGTAAAGTAATTTATGATGCGGGACTTTATCAAACGCTTTCTGGAAATCAAGATAGACTACGTCCAGTGATTTGGTTACGTCATAAACAGTGAAGAGGTCGTTATAAAAGGTTAATAGGTTTGATAGGCAGGATCTTTTGTTTCGGAAGCCATGTTGTGAGTCCCCAATCAATGAGTGGCTTTCAAGGTAACTCACAATTTTGTCTCTAATTATGCCCTCAAGTAGCTTACCTACAACCGAAGTTAGACTAATGGGCCTGTAATTACCTGGTACTTTTTTGTCTCCTTTCTTAAAAATCGGTGTCACGTTAGCCTTCTTCCAATCTGAAGGGACGATGCCTTGTCGCAAGGACATATTGAATACGGTTGTGAGGGAGGAGAGTATTTCACTCTTTGTTTCTTTCAGCAGAGTTGGATATACTTTGTCAGGTCCAGGACTTTTATTTGTTTTAAGTGATTTGAGGGCTTTAAGGACTTCATCGGGTTTTATTTCAAAGTTAGACAATGCATGCTCGGGATTTACATTAGTACTGGTGCTGTTGGTGGCGGGATGACTGTTATTATTAAACACCGAGGAAAAGTAATTGTTTAATAGGTTTGCAACGTGTTGGCTGTCAGTCACTAGTGCACCGTCGCTGTTTGTTAAAGGTCCAATTCCACTTCTGATCGCCTTTCTGTTGTTTATGTAACTGAAGAAGGATTTCGGATTATTTTTACAGTTGGCTGCAATATTTTCTTCATATCTACGCTTTGCCTGAAGCACTAATCTGTTAACTCGTCGCCTGGCATCATTGTAAAGTCTAATGTTTTCGGGCGTGCTTTGCTCTTTCTTTAACCTGTAAGACAATTTTCTCTCCTTGACTGAGTGTTTAATTTCGCTATTAAACCAAGGTGGACTTTTATTAGTGTTAATTCGCTTCTCGCACAAGGGGACAAATGTGTCCTGCTGAGTGAGTAAGTGATTTTTAAAGCTTAGCCAGGCGTCCTCTATATTGCCGTCATCTGATAGTTGCATATCTATTAGTTTTCGTCGGATTTCTACGAAGTTGGCTCTTTTGAAATTGGGCACCTTTACTTTATTTTCAGTCACCGATGTTTGAGCTCTAATGTCAACGCGCACTAGTTTATGATCGCAGGAACCGAGGTGTTCTCCTACCGTGACATTACTGACTAGGTTATCTTGGGAGAGAGAGAGAGAGAGAGCGCACAGCACAAAGGGAGTTCGATAACTTACTAGCAGTGTACGACTTGGACAACTATGTTAACTTCCCCACACACAGCTCCGGATTCTCGCTTGATACTGCCGTCGCTGACCTTCCCCTAAACACTGTGCAATGCCACCCGCTGGGCTACGTGGGTACCTCAGACCATGTAGCCGTTCTCGCCAAGGTGGCATTCAAGAGTCACCGGGAGGAGAGCACCACAAGGACTCTGTGGTGCTGGGGGGCAGCTGACTGGGGGAGGCTGTGCACAGCCCAGCAACAGCTGGACTGGGACGCGGTTCTGAGTGCCAGCGTGGAGCAGCAGGTGCACCAGTTCACTGAAGCAGTCCTCAAGGAGCAACACCGGTGGGTGCCACACCGCGAGCAAAGATCCAAGCCGTCCGACCAGCCGTGGTTCGGGCCGAGGTGTTGTGCAGCATCAGACGCCCTAAGTCTACATATAACCAAGTCGGGCCGTGCCGAAAATGAAATATTTCTGCGCAGCCGGCAAACGGCGGCAACTCAACACACGCCGTGACGTCAGTGGTTCAGTTGTCCTTCCGCTGTTGGGTGGGTGCGTGTGGTGAACATTTGCATCCTTGGCTTTCATGTCTCAAAAATGTGTAGTTCTGGGGTGCGCAAATCGCTACACACACCACCAAGTAAATGTAACGTTTCATCGCCTCCCGAAAGACCCAGCATTACGCTGAGTCTTGGTTGTGGTGGGCAGTTGTTATACATGTACTTATGTCGTCGGGGTGATAAATGTTTGTTGGTGGTTGTGGTGTGGGGATGTCATGCTTAAATAGGTAGTATATAATGTTAATGGTATATATATTTTATAAGTATAATTGATTTACATATCCCTGTCCGTATTTTCTGTCCCCATCTGTCAATCTGGAGAAAAGGAAAAGTGATGAACAAGTGGTAAAAATACCTAGTCAATGTAGCTTTTTTTTTTTGTGTGTGTGTGGGGGGGGGGGGTCCATGCTGTGTTGTGGTGTGTCAGTGTGCGTGTGTGTGTGGTCTACGCTGTTCTATGCTGTATCTGTGTTTGTGTGTGTGTGTGTGTGTGTGTGTGTGTGTGTGGACTATGCTGTGTCCGTGTTTGTGT
The DNA here is from genome assembly GCF_024679095.1 of Eriocheir sinensis. Classification (NCBI taxonomy): domain Eukaryota; kingdom Metazoa; phylum Arthropoda; class Malacostraca; order Decapoda; family Varunidae; genus Eriocheir; species Eriocheir sinensis. The sequence continues at coordinate 5,271,805 of NC_066533.1, forward strand.
GTGTGTGCGTCCTGTCTATGCTGTGGTGTGCTGTGCTTCTATGTCTGTGTGTTGTGCTGTGTCTGTGCTTGTGAGTGTGTGCGTGTGCGCGTGCGCTGTGGCTGCATATATGTGTGTGTGTGTGTGTGTGTGTGTGTGTGTGAACGTTCTATAAACACGATAATATTTTAGTCTGCCATTTCTCAATCCGTTTTCTTCATTAGAAAACCATTTTCTCCTACTCAGCAACCAGTGACGTCATCCATAGCCCCGCCTTCCTGCGCGGTGGTCCGACTTGGTATATATGTAGACTTAGCTGACGCCAAACACCGCGCTTGGCTAACGCATAAGCGTAACCCCACTGCCTTCAACAAGAGGAGGCACAGGGAGGCAGCAGCCCGAATGCAAGACGCCCAGGCCTGGGCTAAGGACTAATGGGTGACTGCCACAAAAAAACAAACTAAAAGGAGGCCAGATAGGGAGCAAGCAGTGATGGCACCTGGTTAAGGAACATCAAGGTGAGGTGCAAGAAGGCACGGTTCCGACCTTGAGAAGAGAGGATGGCACCATGGCACTGGACAATAAAGAAAAAGTAGAGTTGTTTGCCAAGACTTTTGCTGCCAAAATGACCGTCCCTCACCCAGAAAAGAGTCACCGTCTCTCCCTCCAATTACTAAAGAAAAGCTGACAAGCCTCTCAATAGCATAGGAAGAGGTGTATCTGGCATTGAAGGCCTTAGACGCAGATAAGGCTGTTGGCCCGGACAATGTCAGCCCCCGCCACATGCGTCAGTGTGCCAAGGAACTCGCTTTTCCCCTCTCCAAGACGTACAACCACTGCCTACATACCTCCACCTGGCCGCAGACTTGGAAGACTAGCCATGTTGTTCCTATGCACAAGAAGAACGACCGAACGGACGTGAGGAACTACAGGCCGGTGTCCCTCCTATCAGCAGTGGCAAAAGTGTTGGAGGGAATAATGGCTGAGCGGATCACCAGACACCTGGATAGGCACTATCTGTTGAGTGCCGGGCAGTTCAGCTTCAGAAAAACCGGTCAGCAGCCGATCTACACCTACTACTATCCAACGAATGGAGTTCAGAGCTGGACCAAGGAAGAGCCACTGCTGCTCTGGCACTTGACATTGAGGGCGCATTTGACCGAGTGTGGCACACCGCCCTATTAGAAAAAATGAGAGCAGCCGGACTGGAGGGAAAGCTTCTGTGCCTGATGGAAAATTACTTAGAGGAACGCCACCTTCAAGTGGTCCTGAATGGGCACAAGTCCTCCCCACAACGTATCCACGCCGGCGTGCCACAAGGCAGTGTCATCGGGTCACTACTGTGGAACTTGTACATAAATGACCTCTTCCATCTTGTTCCTTGTGCCAAAGCGTTCGCCGATGACATCACTGTGACTCACAAAATAGAGCCAGGAGGAGAGGACCAGGCATCACGACAACTAAGGGCCACACTCCGGTGAATTGCAGATTGGGGGAGTAAGTGGCAAGTGAAGTTTGCCCCAGCAAAAACTCAGCTGCTGGTAGTGGCCAGGACACCTGTGGATCTCCAGCTTGAATTCGAGGGACTCAAGCTGGCGCCACGTGAGGAAGTAGAGTTGCTGGGCCTCACATATGACTCCAGGCTGACCTTCCGCACGCACATCCAGCACCTGGCAAGGGCAGCCTCACGGAAGCTGACGTCCCTACGCAAAATCTCCTGGCTGATGGACAGTCGAGGGCGCGAAGTCTTATACAAGGCACAAATCCGATCCTCCCTTGAGTATTAGTGCCTTGCGTGGTGGGGAGCTGCCAGTACCCATCTCGCGCTCCTCGACAAGGTCCATGAGAGGGCGTGGAAGATCATCACGGATGGACAACCGGAGCACCTACCGAGTCTGCAGACCCTCCAACACCGGCGAGACGTGGCCGGCCTCACCACTCTGTAGAAAATACAGCAGGAGGGAGTGGAGCACCTGAGGACGCTGCACCAGCCGGAGCGGAAAGTGACAGCCAACACCCGGTCAGCGGAGGCGGCTCCCACGGCTCTGGTAGTACAGCGATGCCGGACGACTCACTACCAGAGGCAGTTTATAAACACTTACGTGCAGTTACGAAACCGTCTCCTTGCGTCCGGTCAGCTGCCTCAGCAGTTCACACACCGGCAACAATATAAACTGTTTGTGAACCAGTGGCTAAAATATTTGTGAACAGGTTAGACTTTCAGATAGGGGATATCAACCATGTTCCCTTTAGCCTAGAAACTAGTGCCGCAGTGTAATGTAATGTTATGGGTACTAGGCCCTGATGTAACAAGTGTCTGTGTAAATATAAGAGAGAGAGAGAGAAGAAAAAGAAACACACAAGAACATAAATATATCAATGAAATGTATATACCGTAAAGAAAAAAATACACGAAGAAAGGAACTATTCAGAGTTTGATACACTAATTAGCTTGCAACGAATGGCTGAATGGAACGCAAAGGAGAGAGGAAATAGACGCAGAAACGAACTACACACACTCCTTCTCTCTTCAGTAACTAACCCTTCTACCTCACCCTTATTTTTTTCACTTTCCGCTCATTACCAACAGCACGCTTCGATACTTTCTTTCTTTCTTTCCCCATTTACATTCATGCATTTCCACCACACCTCACCCACGCCAGTTCAGTAATATCTCTACCTTTTTCCTTCCCCCATCCCCTCTGATTTTTCCTTTCCCTTCCTTGTCCCCTCCTCTGACATTCCTTCCCCCACTTTTCCTTTCCTTCTCCCACCCATTCTCTCTCACTATTCGCTTTCCCTTCCCTTTCCTCTCACTTTTCTCTTTCCCCTCCCCCATGCTCTCAAACTTTTCCTTTTCCTTTCCTCTACCTCCTCTTTGACTTCTTCCTTCCTCTTCCATCCCACCATCCACTCTGACTTCTTCCTAACCTTTCCTCGCCTCTTCTTTAACTTTTTCCCTCCCACCCTTCCCCCCTCCTTTCTGCCTTTCCCCTTCCCCTCCTTCTCCCTCCTATCTGCCTTTTCCTTCCCCTTCCTCCAATCTTCTTTACCTTTTTTCATTCCCACCCATTCCCCACATTTCCGCCATTTCCTTTCCCTTCCTTCTCCCTCCTTTCTGATTTTTCCTTCCCCTTACTCATCCCCGCTCCTCTCTGACTTTCCTTCAACACTCTCAATATTTCAGACCCTCCCAATACGTCTGTCAGCCTTTTCGGTAACATTTCTGTCAACTGCTTCAAACGATAGGAAATGAGATACATAATTACTGCGAACAGGAAAATCTACTAGTTTGTTAGATAAGAGAGAGAGAGAGAGAGAGAGAGAGAGAGAGAGAGAGAGAGAGAGAGAGAGAGATATTGGACCATCATTCATTTCCCTTTCTTTTGATGACATTGATCGGTTGTAAACATTTGAGTCATATCTGAGAGAGGCAGAATTACTATTAACGAAGACGCTGGAGAGAGAGAGAGAGAGAGAGAGATGGAGAGAAAATTCACGTTTTTTGTGTGTTTTATCCCAGCGTAAAATTCTCATCCAATCACTGATGCCGTAGTTTATGCTAAAAATGGGCATTCGTGTTTCTCTCTCTCTCTCTCTCCAAATCATTAATGCCGTAGACAATGCCAAAATCGTGCTCGCGTACGCGTTAATAATCTCTCTTCTTTCCTCTAATTAATGAGTTTCTGTACTATATATAACCGCCACAGTCTCTCTCTCTCTCTCTCTCTCTCTCTCTCTCTCTCTCTCTCTCTCTCTCTCTCTCTCTCTCTGCCGCTAATGAATCCCTCACTGTGCGTCAGACAGGTGATGGGGGGGGGGGGACCACGAGAGGAGGAGGGAGACTAAAGAGGCAGGAACTGATATTAAGGTAGGCCTCACACCTTACCTGTACCCCTTAACCTTACCTCTGTGTGTGTGTGTGTGTGTGTGTGTGTGTGTGTGTGTGTGTGTGTGTGTGTGTGTGTGTGTGTGTGTGTGTGTGTTTTGGTCTTGTATACTTAGGGTCACTCAGTGTCTTTTTTATACCATCGTTCCTATTTAGCAAAACTTCAACTTGCATACTTCTTAATATTACGTAGGTCAAAGGTCAATTATTATGTATTTACCGTTTATTTTCCTTGTTATGTACGGTATAATCATTACCATCATCATCATCATCATCATCATCATCATCATAATCTTTAGCCATTATTAGTCCGCTACAAAATGAAGGCCTTTCCCAGGATCCTCTCTCTCTCTCTCTTCTTTACTCTAATTAATTAGTTTCTGTACTATACTTAAACGCCACAGTCTCTCTCTCTCTCTCTCTCTCTCTCTCTCTCTCTCTCTCTCTCTCAATATGTTTTAAATCGCCGCGTTTTGAGTTTGATCCCCCTCGTGGCTTCCCCGCCGTGTGTGTTTCATTTCCGCGTCCTTACCTGGCTTCATCATCAGGTTTTTACATCAATACTTCCTCTCATGCTTTTAGCCGCGCGTATTAACGGGATTACACTCCATGCTTCCACACCCTGTCCTTGTTGGCCCTTGTTGACTTGCTTTTGTTTCCTCTCTTGGATTTTTACGACGCGCCTTCCATAACGATGCTTCTGATGCCTAACGTTGCCAAACTGTCGTACTCAGCCTCTAATATTTACCGATTTCCTACCCCAAAACTGTCTCCTGGGCCCCAATAACGAGATTAATTTGTAGTTATCGTTAAAATAGTTAAATTATGATGTTTTTTTGCAAAAGTTATGCGTTAGAAACCGGTCAACACTATGCTCTGAGTACGATAATCTGGCAACGGTGCTGATGCTTAACAGGATATGCATTACGCGATATTAGTCGACGCTCAGGTATTCTATATCGCGTTTCTTTATAATGCTTCCGTTTGGGGCTTCTGTACCGTGTAATTTTCCTTTCATGTTTTGTACCGTATGATTTTCTCTTCGTGTGTGTGTCTTCATGTATCTTCTGTACCATATAGATTTCCCTTCATGTCTTTTATATCGTTTTTCATCATACTGTTTCCTTATAGAGCTTCTGTACCGTATAAATTTCCCTTTCAAGTCTGTACCGTATAAATTTCCCTTTCAAGTCTGTACCGTATAAATTTCCCTTTCAAGTCTGTACCGTATAAATTTCCCTTTCAAGTCTGTACCGTATAAATTTCCCTTTCAAGTCTGTACCGTATAAATTTCCCTTTCAAGTCTGTACCGTATAAATTTCCCTTTGTGTGTATCTTCATGTTCTGTGCCATAAAGATTTCCCTTCGTGTCTTTCAAAAATCATTTCATTATAGTGTTTCCTTTTAGGGCTTCTGTACCGTATAATTTCCCCTTCATATCTGTACCGTATAATTTTCCTCTCGTGTCTGTGCCGTATAATTTCCCTTTTTGTCTGTAGCTTCACGTTCTGCACCATATAGATTTCCCCTTCACATCATTTATAGCGCATTTCACTATACTACTTCCCTTTAAGGCCCCGCTAAAACTTTTTCTGTTAACTTCACTGCCATTACATTTCTACAGCGTTTAATTTCACCCACCTTCTGTACCACAAAATTTTCCCAGCATATGTGTGCCGTATTCTTTCCCCTTCATGCCTTTCATAACACATTTCATTAATTACTTCCGTTCAGGGCTTCTCTACAACTATTATACTAACTGCGCTTCCATTATATCTCTACAGCGTTTAATCCCACTAATAGCTATCATCATTCCTCTAAACGACGACCACTTTCTTTTAAAGCCTCTAAACGTTTGCAATGACATTTTACTCGCTGATAACCTCTTTGTTTTTGATTTCTGAGTTTATTCTTTTGATTTCATAGTTCTTGTCATATCGCGGTGGCTGAGTGGATAGCCTGACGGCGCCGCGTTCAGGACGACGCGAGTTCGATCCCCGCCCGGTGCCACAAGCTGGGATTTTTCAGCCGCCGCCGAGTGGCCTAAGACTACCCACATGCTGTCCAGCAGAAGACCACCCATCAACCCGGACTCTAGATTCTAGGACTAATGATGAGCTCCGGGGGGCAGCATGAGCCAATGCAAGATGGCGCCACTATAAACACTTGTATACGACACAACGGGCTGGGGCTGACAATCAGGCCCTGATACGAAGGAAAGCCTACCGGCGCAACAGGCGAAGACGTAAAAAAAAAAAAAATTAAATAAATAAATAAATAAAAAAAAAACGTACTCTACATACATCTTTTGCCCCTTACCTGTGTCATTCTCTTACCTGGCCTCTGATTCATGACTTGTTATCATCACACTTTTCATTCAAAGATTTCCTTTCACTTATCTCATTTTTACCAATAACAGCAACTATTTCCTCTATACCAGCCTTGTTCCACTTCCCCCCTTATAAATACCTTTTGAAGCATTCTTACCTGCCTTTTGATTCACGACTCATTAACATAACACTTTTCATTCACAGATTTCATTTCATTGATCTCATTTATACGCAAGCCACTATTCTTTCCACAACCTCCTAGCTCGACCCTTCACCTCATTACTTCCCTTTTAAATCATTACCTTACCTGGGCTATGATCGACGCCTTATTAACAACAAACTGTACAACCTAGATTCCCTTTTGCTGCTCTCGCTTGACCCATATCTGCCACTATTTTCATATCAACCTTGTTTAGCCTTTCCATCTTTTGAGCACTGCCTTACAATAACATGACTCTGCCTGACCTCTGCTCTAAGGCTTTCATTAATAGCACAGCATATATAAAGCAGATTTTTTCCTCTAGCAACCCCTTTCCTCCATAGCCTTTATCCTTCACCTTTCCACCTTTTACAGTATACCGCACACTACATCTCACCTCACCTATGCGCATTGACTCATTAGAATTACACAACAGTATTATTCACCCCTGGTCATATATTACCTTTACCATTTTCTTTTATCGCCTCCTCCTCCCACGCTTCACAGAATATCAACATTACCTTAACTCACCTCTGCTCCACGCCTCTCATTATCTCTTAAAGCATATACATTCCTCGTCTTATATTACCGCAAACATCAACCTTTTCACTTTATTGCCTCTCAGCTTCACCTTTCCAGACCTCGCAACAAATTAGACAAAACCTTGCCTCACCTCTGCTCCACGCATCTCATTAACACTACACTTTTACTGCATTATTCACTCGTTCTCGTATCTAACCTTCAACAAAAACTATATATTTTTTTACAGCTTCCATAATTCACCTTTCCAGCTTTCCACAACACATCAAACATGACCATGCCTCGCCTACGCTCCACGCCTCTTAGTACCATCACTTTGTTACTGAATTATTTATTGGTCCTCTTTTTTAACTTTCAACAACAACTATATAATTTAACAGCCTCTACAGTTCACCTTTCCACTTTTCCACACCATACCAAACATTACCTTGCCTCATATCACCTCAGCTTCACGTCTCATTAATATTACATTTTTGCTGCATTATTCATTCGTCTTATTCAACCTTCAACAATAACTATATCTAATTACAGACTGTACTGTTCACCTTTCCACCTTTCCACAACGCAGCAGACAGTGACTACCTCACTTATGCTCCACGCCTCACATTAATATTACTTTCTTACTGCATTATGCATTCGTTCTCTTATTACCCTTCAACAACAAGTACAGTTTACCTTTTCACCTTTCCACAACACAACAAACAGCAACTCACTTACCTCTCCTCGGCTCCACGTCTCCCATTCACCAGGTTCGTGTCCCGGCCGTAGCAGACAACACGCTAGCCACAACCACCTACACGCCAGCTTGTCCATCCTTTCAGAGGCTTTATGGTTGATAAAAGGTGCACGAGGGACAGCGCCTGAGGGAGGAAGGTGGGAGAGGTTAGTTGGTGTTGTGTGTGACCTCAGGGACGGCTGGTCAGATGAGGCAGAGGTAAATACTGGGCCGTGACGCCATCTAGGGTGAGTTTATTGTACTATTCTTGAGTGTGTGTGGGTGCGATGGAGAAGGAGTAATGTAAACGAGTATGAAAGTAAATATAGGAGAAGAAATGAATGTCAATAAAGCAGGGTTGTTGTGATTTAAATAAAATGATTTAAATCGATTTAACTCAGAGTAAACAAAATCGTGATTTAGATAAAAATTAAATATACTGCATCAATATATATATAGATATATATATATATATATAAATATATATATATATATATATATATATATATAAATATATATATATATATATATATATATATATATATATATATATATATATATATATATATATATATATATATATATATATATATATATATATATATATATATATATATATATATATAAAGGTAAAAGGAAAAAAAATGTGATCCACTTGTACAGGACAAGCATCAAGCTGCTTATCCTGTACTGATCCTGTACCTGTCCGGTAGCAAGTCAGACACCAGTGACTGATTGCCTTCTCTTTTAACTTGTCAAATCTTATCAGTGATTTCCCACTTATGATTTTCGAGTGAAAACTCATTTGGGTAATGTAACAACACTAAGCTATGGTTTCATTTGACATTGGCATCATCTGTGGCAGTCGGAGTCGGAGTCGGTAGAGTCGGCTACTTTTGGCCGGAGTCGGAGTCGGTAAAAATATCACCGACTCAGACTCCTTTACGTGATCGATTCTCATATAAAGTACTTGCCTGCACTGCGAGAACAGTGTTGTCACATATGAGAAATTTCCACAAATTTGTCGGAGACGCAAGTTTTGGTATGAGCTCTTGTGGGAAGACGCTTTCAGGAAATTCATTTGATGTGGATTTTTTTGTGGAAATGTGGATTATTAATCTGTAAATTAATTACGGAGTGTCTGGGGTGTGGTGTGGCTTGGTGTGATGCATCACGTAGCGTGGCTGGGAGTGGTGTGTGGTATGGTGTGGCTGGGTGTGATGTGGTGAGGCTGGGCATGGTATGTGTGTGGTGTTGTACGATTGAGTTTTGTTTGAGGTATAGTGTGACTGGGTGTGATGTGGGGTGTAGTGTGGCGGGTGTGATGTGTGGTGTGGCTGGGTGTGATGTGCAGTGGTGTGGCTGGGTGTGCTGTATGATATGGTGTGGCTGGGTGTGGTGAAAAGTATGGTGTGTTGTGTAGTGTGGTGTGGCTGGGTGTGGTGTAAGGTATGGTGTGTTTTGTAGTGTGGTGTGGCTGGGTGTGGTGTAAGGTATGGTGTGTTGTGTAGTGTGGTGTGGCTGGGTGTGGTGTAAGGTATGGTGTGTTGTGTTGTGTGGTGTGGCTGGGTGTGGTGTAAGGTATAGTGTGTTGTGTAGTGTGGTGTGTCTGGGTATGGTGTAAGGTATGGTGTGACTGGGTGTGATGTGTGGTGTGATGTGGCTGAGTATGATGTGTGGTGAGGTGTGGGTGAGTGTGGTGTGAGGTGTGAAGTGACTGGGTGTGATGTGTGTAGTGTGATTGGGTGTGACGTATGGTGTGGTGTGGCTCAGTGCGGCGTGTTGTGTGGTGTAGTGTGGCTGGGTTTTCTGTGAGGTATGGTGTGACTGTAATGTGTGGTGTACTGTGGTATGGTATTGCTTGGCGTTATGTGTGGTGTAGTGTGGCTGGGTATGATATGTGGTAGTGTGGCTGGGTGTGGTGAGAGGTATGGTGTGATGTGTAGTATGGTGTGGTGTGGCTGGGAATGGTAGATATGTGGTGTGGTATGATTTGGTTTTGTGTGAGGTATGGTGTGACTGGGTGTTGTGTGGTGTAGTGTGGCTGGGTGTGGTATGGTGTGGTGTGGCTGTATGTGATGTCTGGTGTGGTGTGCTGGCTGTAACGTGTCGTATGGTGTGACTGGCTGTGATGTGTGGGTTGGTGTGGGTGCATGTGATGTGTTGTGTGGTGTGGTGGTGTGTGATGTGTGTGGTGGTGTGTGGGTGTGTGGTGTGGTGTGGTGGTGTGGTGTGGTGTGGTGTGGCTGGGTGTGGTGTGGTGTGTGTTGGGTGTGTGTGTGTGTGTGTGGGTGTGTGTGTGGTGTGTGTGGTGTGGTGTGGCTGGGTGTGTGTGTGGTGTGGTGTGGCTGGGTGTGTGTGTGGTGTGGTGTGGTGGTGTGGTGTGTGTGTGGTTTGGTGTGGTGCGGATGGGTGTGATGTGTGGTGTGGCTGGGTGTGGTGAGTAGTGTGGTGTGTAGTGTGGTGTGGTGTGGCTGGGAATGTGATGTGGTGTGTGTGTGAGGTGGTGTGACTGGGTGTTGTGTGGTGTGGTGTGGCTGGGTGTGTATGGTGTGGTGGGGCTGTTGTCTGGTGTGGTGTGCTGGCTGTAACGTGTCGTATGGTGTGACTGGCTGTGATGTGTGGGTTGGTGTGGGTGCATGTGATGTGTTGTGTGGTGTGGTGGTGTGTGATGTGTGTGGCGTAGTGTGGCTGGGTGTAATGTGTGGGTTTGTGTGACTGCGTGTGATGTCTGGTGTGGTGTGTCTGAGTGTGATGTGTGGTTTGGGGTTCCTGGGTATAATGTGTGAGTGTGGTTAAGTGGTGTGAGTGTGGCTGGGATGTGATGTGTGGTGTGGTAAGGTTGGGTATGATGTGTGACTAGATATGATGTGTGGCGTGGTGTGATGTGGCTTATGGTGTAGTTGGGTGTGATGTTTGATATGGTGTGGCTGGTATAATGTTGTGTGATGTGGTTGGTTGTGTGTGGAGAGTGGTGTGGTTAGATATCGTATGTGATGTGGTGTGGCTGAGTGAAGTGTGGTGTAACTGGATGTGCTATGTGGTGTGGTGTGGCTGGGTGTCATGTGGTATGTGGCGTGACCGGGTGTGGTATGTGGTGTGGTGTGGCTGGGTTTGATTTGCCTACCACAGTACGGCAGAAGAGGGGGAGGTTGAAGGGGGTTGGAGTCAGAGGCGGAGTCGGAAATTTTTCTATCCGACTCCACAGTCCTGGACATTGGCAAAGTTTTTTACAAGATAATGTCCACATAAAAGTGACACAAATAATCAACATAAACTAAAAAAAAAGATTAAGTAAAAAAAAAAATTTAAATAAAAATCGATTTAAATCAAATAAATCGATTTTCTATATTTCTATTAAAAAGAATCATGATTTTTTTCAACCCTGCCGTAAAGGAAAGAAATTAAGGAAAGGAGGGAAGAATGGAGGAAAAAAAGGAAGGAAGGGAGAGAGGAGAGAAGGAAGAAAAGAAGGAATAAGGCAAGGAAAGGACATACAGAAGAGGAAAGGAAAGAAGGAAAAAAAAATAGATCAGTAAATTGTTAGATACACAAAGAAAAAAGGAAGAAAATGAAAAAAAGAAAACAAAGATAAATAAAAAACAGGGGAAAGAATGAAGAGGATGAATTAAAGAATAACAGAAACTAAAATAATAACAAACATGAATAACTTGCAAAGGTAAGCAATTAAAGGACAAACAATATACCTCCACACACCAGCCACAGCAATGATACATAACACGCACAAACATTTTTTCCACAAACACACAAACACACACGCGCAATCATTATTACCTACATGTACACGAAAAAAAAACAAAAAAAAAACTACGCTCCATATTACAAAGGATTAGAGTTGCATTTTACTGCAATATTTTTATTTATTTATTTCATTTATAATTCAACAGAACAATCTTGAATACCTCATAGAAAACGGGTTAGGGTTGGTCTTTGTCGGGTGTGTGCGTGCGTGCGTGCGTGCGTGTGTTGCGTTCCTATTTATTCTTCTTCCTCTGCTTCATACTCTTCCTTTCTTCTTTCATCTTCTCTTCTAACTCCCTTTCCTCCTCCTCCTCCTCCTCCTCGTTTAATTACTCCTCTTTCTTCTACTTCTACCTCTTCTCCTCATCCTACTACTCCTTCTTTTCCTTAACTTTATCCTCTTCCTTTTTATTCCTGCCTTTCCTCTACCTCTTTCTCTTCCCCCTCTCCTCCTCCTCTTCCTCTCCACCTCTTCTCTTCACCCTCTCCGTCTTCTACACCTCGTTCACTCTTTCTTTTTTCCTATTATTCCTGCCTCTCCTCCACCTTTTTTCTCTTACTCATTCACTTCATATGATTTTCTCCTCTCCTCCTCCTCCTCCATTTCATTTTGTTCCTTCCTCTTCTCCTCGTTCACTTCCTTTTCTCTCTTTACTTCTCTTTCCTTCATCCCATTCTTTACTTTCTCTTCTTTCCTCTCCACCTCCTTCACTTCCTCTTTCTTCTTTCTTCACCTCCTCCTCCTCCTCTTTTTCTTTTAACCTCCTTCCTTACTCCTTTTATACCATATGCCCTTGTTGTGTGTGAGTCTGTGTGTGTGTGTGTGTGTGTGTGTGTGTGTGTGTGTGTGTGACGAGAGAGAGAGAGAGAGAGAGAGAGAGAGAGAGAGAGAGGCTGGCTTTGATGTGAACTATAGTAATTCATCCTATTTCATCTTCCCTTCCGTCCTCGTGGCATCAACAATGAAGTTAATCAAGCCTGCAGTGCTGAGTCATCCTTCCCGGGCACATCCTCTCCTGTATACACGTTCCGGTCACGGGGAAACGCCAGCCAATCACAGCCCGCGCCCAGTGACATAGACAGAGGTGGGCGGGGCATTGCACTCAGCACACACACACACACACACACACACACGACAGGGGCGCAAGGGAAGAACGAGCAGACGAAAGGAAAGAGTTGAAAATAAAAAATGGAAGAGAAGGTGGGGATGAGAAAAAAGTAGCAAGCATTCTCTCTCTCTCTCTCTCTCTCTCTCTCTCTCTCTCTCTCTCTCTCTCTCTCTCTCTCTCTCTCTCTCTCTCTCTCTCTCTCTCTCATGAAAAGAATAACAATAAAACGTCATTAGCTGAACACTATACTCATCACAACGGGTTCATTACTATCATTCCTATCATTCAATCAGGCAGCAAATACAGCAAGTTTATCCACTGTGCGGGGAGCGCCTGTACAGCTAAAATAAGCCAACTGTTTTCTATCTGCATATAAGGGCCAAAGCGACGGAGATAAGCACCGCAGCCACGCGCAGGTATAACGTGTGCACCCAGCCTTACCTCATATTCCCTCTAGCTCCCTTTTATCGCTTCCCGTGTATTTGTCTGTGATGACGTTAACGGCCGCTTCTATAATATGTGCAGTTATTGTTATACTTTTCGAATACCTCAGTGTGTTAAGAGCTGCATCCGCGTCAAACTAGCGTGCTTTTGCCATTGGTCTCGCTGGTTTCATTGCATACTAGAACCTGCGAATTCTAACATGATTCTCCCTCTGGTTTAAAATGAATGAGGTTGTATATAATGCCTCTGATGCAAGTCTAACTATACCTGTGTCTGAATGGTGTCGTGTTCTCGGCACATCAGGATCATGCGTCTGGTTATTGTCAGTCAAAGATTTTTTTCTTCTCGTGAAAGTGAATTTGAGAGTATCAGTGAGAATGACAGAGAGGGCGCGAGATAGATAGATAGATTGATAGATACACAGATAGATGGAAAGAGAGAGAGAGAGTTTTTTTGTTATTTCTTTGGTCTTCCTTGCTATTCAGTCTCCCTCATTTTGTTTTATCTCCCATCAATACTTCCTTTTGAATCTCTCTCTTCCTTTTTCGGCTCTTGCACTTTGTTTCTACTTTTTTTTGTCTTTTTTTTTCCTTTTCCTCTTATTCATTCTTCTCCTCCTCCTCTCTCTCTCCTGCTTTCTGCTTCTCCTACTCCTCCTCCTACTTTTTGGTTCTACTCCTCCGCCTACTTTTTGCTCCTCCTACTTTTTGGTTCTCCTACTCCTACTTTTTGCTCCTCCTACTCCTACTTTTTGCTCCTCCTACTCCTACTTTTTGCTCCTCCTACTCCTACTTTTTGCTCCTCCTACTTTTTGCTTCTCCTACTCCTTCTACTTTCTGCTTCTCCTACTCCTCCTACTTTTTGCTTCTCCTACTCCTCCTCCTACTTTTTGGTTCTACTCCTCCGCCTACTTTTTGCTCCTCCTACTCCTACTTTTTGCTTCTCCTACTCCTTCTACTTTCTGCTTCTCCTACTACTCCTACTTTTTGCTTCTCCTACTCCTCCTCCTACTTTTTGCTTCTCCTACTCCTCCTCCTCCTACTTTTTGCTCCTCCTACATTTTGCTTCTCCTACTTCTACTTTTTGCTTCTACTTCTCCGCCTACTTTTTACACCTCCTACTTTTTGCTTCTCCTACTCCTCCTATTTTTTGCTTCTTCTACTCCTCCTACTTTTTGCTTCTTCTACTCCTCTTACTTTTTGCTTCTTCTACTCCTCTTACTTTTTGCTTCTCCTACTCCTCCTACTTTTAGCTTCTCCTACTCCTCCTACTTTTTGCTTCTTCTACTCCTCTTACTTTTCGCTTCTACTCCTCCTACTTTTTGCTTCTTCTACTCCTCTTACTTTTTGCTTCTCCAACTCTTCCTACTTTTTGCTTCTCCTACTCCTCCTCCTACTTTTTGCTTCTTCTACTCCTCCTACTTTTTGCTTCTTCTACTCCTCTTACTGTTTGCTTCTTCTACTCCTCCTACTTTTTGCTTCTTCTACTCCTCTTACTTTTTGCCTCTCCTACTCCTCCTCCTACTTTTTGCTTCTTTTACTCCTCCTCCTACTTTTTGCTTCTTCTACTCCTCCTACTTTTTGCTTCTTCTACTCCTCCTCCTACTTTTTGCTTCTCCTACTCCTCCTACTTTTTGCTTCTTCTACTTCTACTTCTACTTTTTGCTTCTACTCCTTCGCCTACTTTTTGTTCCTCCTACTCCTGCTTTTTGCTCCTCCTACTTTTTGCTTCTTCTACTCCTCCTCCTTCTTTTTGCTTCTTCTACTCCTCCTCCTACGTTTTGTTTCTCCACCTCCTCCCCCTCTCCTGCTTTTTGCTTCTCCTACTCCTCCTCCTATGTTTTGCTTCTTCTCCTCCTCTTCTTGCTACTCCTCCTCCTCTTCTTGCTACTCTTCCTCCTCCTCCTCCTCTATAATCACAAACACAAACACTCAAAAAATAACAATAACAATAACGTAACTCCGCCGCTCCGTTCTCTCGCTGCCTTGCCTCCGTTTCCCGTGGAGCCGTTTGTCCGTCTGTTTGTTTATATATTTACAGGCTGGACGCGGGCCAAGTCCTGAATAGGCATCCACATGAAAAAGAGAGAAAGAGAGAAAGAGTTAATGCCGCTCCATAAAGTAGAGGGAAAAAACGGGCGGTCCTTCCCCTAAAATATATGTCTGAAGCCCCCCTCCTCTCCCTCCTTCCCCCTCATAAAAAATCTGGAAATAGGGAAGAAAATAAGAAAACCATTAAAGTTATGAATGTGATCGGGTATCTTTTTTTTATAGAGGCACAAACAGAACAAATAAAAGATAGACGCGCGCGCGCACACACACACACACACACACACACACACACACACACACACACACAAGGAAAAATGACAAGACAAAATGTAATAAAATATGGGCCACTACAACTCCTACTAAGGCCTCATAAAATAAATAGGTCATAACACACACACACACACACACACACACACACACACACACACACACACACACACACACACACACAGCTGCTACACCCCCTTTATGAGCAGGTCGATGAGGAAGAATACCTGGGAACACCTGTGGACACTCAAGGGACGGGAGAACAAGCAAAACAGGTACCTTGGGACTCGTCACCTTGTTTAAAAAAGGCAGGTGTTTCAGTGCGTGTTTCCTCTCACCTGGGACACGAAGATGGAGGGCACAGGTGTGAGAGGCAACGTCCGGTCACCCATGAAACAATCTCTCGCCCTTAAGAACGAAACATAATGAAACGTCGAACGAAAACGATAACCTCTCACACGTAGATAGATGGGAACGCTTTGGGGATTTCGTTCACATTCTTTACCCCATCGACAGCCAGCGTGTTCGATACTTTTACGGCCGACTGTACTCCAGGTAAATAACAGGTTAACTCTAGGTAAACAGCAGGTGGTGTTGATTTAGTTTCGCTTACCTGAGCCACCACAGTAAAATATAAGTATGAAGGTGAAGAGCAAGGAATAACAGGTAAGCAAAATAACAATTCAGGTAAGCAATTATACCGGTGCAGGTGGCGAAGGTGTTTCACTTACTACCTGAGCCACGATGGTCGAGAAACAAAAGTGAGGGGACGGGAAAAAACTCAAACAAAAGGTACAATTAAGGTAAACAACAGGTAAACTCGAGGTAAAAACAGATGATGAATAAGGCGTTTTCCTTATCTGAACCTTAATGGCTGAGAACGAAAGTGAGGATGAAGGGAAAGCAACAAGTAAACAAAAGATACAGTTCAGGTAAAGAAAATGTGAATAGCAGGTGAGGAAGATCTACGTGCTTACCTGAGGCCCGATGGTCGAAGGGACGAAGGTCAGGGGAAAAGTAAAAGGTGAAAGTAATGGAAACGACAGGTAAAGAACAAGTAGTAAACAACATTGTCTTTATACTTTTTGCTTAGCTGAGGTACAGGTCAAGGAGACGAAGGTGAGTGACAAGCCTAACAGCAAAAACACTCGAAGGAAACAAGAAAGAAACGTGTTTTCTCTTGCTCACCAGCGGGACATAAATCAAAGGACCGACAGCGGGTGGAACAGGTTAAGGTAAAGGCAAGGCAAACAGCCGCAAAACTCCAGATAAAGCCGCGCCTCGTCCTGAGTAGCAAGGGAGGTAAAGGAAAAGGCAAGGTAAAGACACAGGCTACAACAGAACGTAAATTCCAGGTAAGGTGTCTCATCCTCAGTGCTGACGTGAACAACACGTAAACTCCAGGTAAAAGCTTAAACATCTAAATCTATGTTTTATTGAAAGGCGAAGAGTGAGAGGAGATTTGACCAAAGTATAAAAATGGATGAGGGGCCTTAAAAGGGTGATACTAATAAGATTTTTGGTAGTAAGAGAGCCAGGAAGGACACAGCAATGGGTTAAGTTGAATAAATTCAGATTTAACGAAAACATAGGCCAAAATTGGTTTCCCAAGTATGACGCATGATTGGAACACTCTAGGCTGACATGTTGTGTGCCGAAACGTTAGGTTCCTCTAAAACAGATTCGATGAATTCACGGATAATGAAGATCGGTGGAGCTACAATTATAGGAGCTACCCTGCACAGGCCTACCGGATTCTTGCTGTCTTCTTACGTATTTATAACTCATGCGTCTCGCCCTGAGTGGCTAGGTAAAACTGAGGCAAGGTAAACAGAAGGTAAACAAGAGGCAAACTTAAGGTAAACTTCAAGTAAGGTTTGCAACACACTGAACACTAGGAGCACAGTAAAGAAAAGGTACACCAAAAGTAAAGAATGTTACATAATAAGTAGCAAGGCAAACAAAGGGTAAACAACAAGTACCCCCCCCCCCCCTTTAAAGTTTCCGTCTGTCCCTGTGAGACGAGGAACACTGCAGGTGAGGCATGAAGTCCACCTTGAGCCTTGGCCTTAACGTGCTCCTCCAGCTCCCTCGACTACTCCAATCTTTATGAAGGGGCGCTGGGGAGTTTGGAGAGTTTTACGAGCCTCGCCCCCCTCCCCCCCCCCCTCGATCAAGCCCTCTCCCGACACCCTCGCAGCCAAACTTCCACCTCCTCCTCCTCTCCTCTGTCTTCTCTTCGATTCACTCTTAGCTTGATCCTCTTGCTTCTATTTCATCCGCTTCATCGTTTCTGGCTTCAATTTTATCTGCTTCATCGTCTCTGGATTTGATTTGATTTGTTTCATCATCTCCTTTCCTCCTCCCTTCCCTCTTTCCTTCGCTACAAGTTTATCCGTTTTATCGTCTTCCTCCTCCCTTCCCTCTTTCCTTCGCTTTAAGTTTATCAGCTTCATCGTCTCCCTCGTCACCCATTCTCGTGTCTTATATTTTGTCCTATTCCTTTTTCTTCCTTCGTTTTTTATTTTTTATTTTTTCCCCTTTCTCTTAATTCCAAATCCTGTCAGAGTAAATGTTCACTTCATTTTTTTTTTCTTTTATTCCTTTCGCCTGGCTTTTCTTCTTATCTTCTCTGTCTGTCTCTCTGTCTGTCTGTCTGTCTCTCTCTCTCTCTCTCTCTCTCTCTCTCTCTCTCTCTCTCAATCTACCTTTCTCACACACACACACACACACACACACACACACTCAAGGAAAAAAAATAAGTCCGCTTTTTTAGTCACGACAAACATAAACAAACAAACAAACAAACAAACAAACAGGTGACAAGAAGAAGGTGACAAGAACTCTTTCTCTCTAATTACCAACACGACGTAAAGAGAAAAATTGTCCGGAAAAGAAAAAAAAAAACTAATCTATTCAACTTAAAAGGAAAAAAGAAAGAAGAAGAAAAAAAAAAACTACGGCTCACACGACACGGGAAAAACGCTAAAGTAGAACACACACACACACACACACACACACACACACACACACACACACACACACACACACACACACACACACGGAACAAAGGGTAACACAAACACACCACAAAAAAATGTAAACGTAAAGAAAGCAAACAAAAGAAAACAGGAACACTAAAACAAGTAAAACAGACAGGGAATCATGTGGAAGGGAAACACACACACACACACACACACCGTCGATTCTAATTACAGGGACAACACAACCAAGAACACACGAGGGACAGGTAACACCCACACACTGATTGCCAACACTCGGGGGGGGGGGGGAATAGGAAAGGAAGGGAAACACTGAGGCAAGGCAAAAAGATAAAGGAGAGAAGGAGGGAGGGAGAGAGCAAGTTTATGTAAGTAAGATTAAACCTTATATATATATATATATATATATATATATATATATATATATATATATATATATATATATATATATATATATATATATATATATATATATATATATATATATATATATATATATACTATTGCGGCTACTACTACTGTTCGTACTACTGCAATTCCTACTGCTGCTACTACTACTACTACTACTACTACTACTACTACAACTGCTATTACTACTACTATTACTACTACTACAACTGCTATTACTACTACTACTACTACTACTACTACTACAACTGCTATTACTACTACTACTACTACTACTACTACTACTACAACTGCTATTACTACTACTACTTCTACTACTACAACTACTATTATTACTACTACTACAGCTACTACTACTACTACTGCTGCTGCTACTGTCCTATCGCTCCTGTACATCCTCTGGACCCACCAAAGAAGCGATGCTTTTGGCATTTTGCTTCGGCTCGGTGGGACGACCTGAGAAAGTACTTTTCCGATTTCCCGTGAAATGATTACTGCTTCCAGGATAGAGACCCCACTGTGTGTGTGCAGCGCATCACAGAGGTGATTGTCTCTGGAATGGAGGCATACATTCCACGTACTTTCACTACCCCCCCATGCTAAAAATACTTGGTTTAATCATGCTTGTTCTCGTGGTGTCAAAGATAGAGAGGCAGCTCACAAAAGGTACCAGAGCCTTCGAACTCACGCTAACCATGATCTTTACATTTCCGCCCGAAATCGTGCCAAATCTATTCTTCGACTAACCAAAAACTCCTTTATCCATAGCAATGTCAACACCTTGCTTTCTCTAATTTTTCCAGAGACTTCTGGCACTTAGCCAAAAATATCTCCTCCAATTTCACTTCTTCCTCTTTCCCGCCTCTTCTTAACCCAGACGGCAGCACTGCCGTCTCATCTATCTCTAAGGCCGAACTCTTCACTCAGACTTTCTGTAACAACTCCACTCTGGACGATTCTGGGCATATTCCTCCTACTTATCCCACCTCTGACTCCTTCATGCCTGTTATTAAGATTCTTAAGAATGATGTTTTCTATGCCCTCTCTGGCCTCAACTCTCAGAAGGCTTATGGACCTGATAGAGTGCCTCCTATTGTCCTTAAAAACTGTGCTTCCGTGCTGACACCCTGCCTGGTCAAACTCTTTCGCCTCTGCCTATCAACATCTACCTTTCCTTCCTGCTGGAAGTACGCCTTCGTACAGCCTGTGCCTAAGAAGGGTGACCGTTCCAATCCCTCAAACTACTGCCCAATAGCTTTACTTTCCTGTCTATCTCAATCTTTTATCTCAATCCTTAACCGGAAGATTCAAAAGCACCTTTCCACTTCTAACCTTCTATCTGATCGCCAGTATGGGCTCCGCAAGGGGCATTCTACTGGCGATCTTCTTGTTCTCTTAACTGATTCTTGGTCATCCTCTTTTATCCGTTTCGGTGAAACTTTCTCAGTTGCGCTAGACAAATCGAAAGCCTTCGATAGAGTCTGGCACAAGTCTTTGCTTTCTAAACTGCCCTCTTTCGGATTCTATCCTTCTCTCTGTTCCTTTATCTCCAGTTTCCTTTCCAGCCGTTCTATCTCTGCTGTGGTAGACGGTCACTGTTCTTCCCCTAAACCTATCAACAGTGGTGTTCCACAGGGCTCTGTTCTATCACCCACTTTCTTCCTATTATTCATCAATGATCTTTCCATAACAACCTGTCCTATCCACTCATACGCTGATAACTCCACTCTGCATTATTCAACTTCTTTCAACAGAAGACCCTCTCAACATGAATTACATGACTCCAGGCTGGAGGCTGCAGAACGCTTAACCTAAGACCTTACTATCATTTCCGATTGGGGTAAAAGGAAACTTGTGTCCTTCAATGCCTCAAAAACCCAATTTCTCCACCTATCAACTCGACACAATCTTTCAAACACCTATCCCTATTCTTCGACAACACTCAGGTGTCACCATCTTCAACACAAAATAAACATCCTCGGTCTATCCTTAACTCAAAATCTTAACTGGAAACTTCACATCTCTCTCACTAAATCAGCTTCCTCGAGGTTGGGCGTTTTGTATCGTCTCCGCCAGTTCTTCTCCCCCGCACAGTTGCTATCCATATACAGGGGCCTTGTCCGCCCTCGTATGGAGTATGCCTCTCACGTGTGGGGGGACTCCACTCACACAGCTCTCCTGGACAGAGTGGAAAGGCTCTTCGTCTCATCAGCTCTCCTCCTCTTACTGATAGTCTTCTACCTCTTAAATTCCACCGCCATGTTGCCTCTCTTTCTATCTTCTATCGTTATTTTCACGGTGACAGCTCTTCTGAACTTGCTTATAACTGCATGCCTCCCCCACTCCTGCGGCCCCGCTGCACACGACTTTCTACTCATGCTCATCCCTATATTATGCAAATCCCTTACGCAAGAGTTAACCAGCATCTTCACTCTTTCATCCCTCACGCTGGTAAACTCTGGAACAATCTTCCTTCATCTGTATTTCCTCCTGCCTACGACTTGAACTCTTTCAAGAGGAGGGTATCAGGACACCGAAACTGAGCCCTCTTTCGGCCACCTTTTTTGATTATTTTTTAGGAGCAGCGAGTAGCGGGCTTTTTTTTATTAGTTTCCTTTTTTTATGCCCTTGAGCTGTCTCCTTTGTTGTAAAAAAAAACAACAACCCTACTGCAAGCACTACTACCACTACCTACTACTACTACGGCCTCCATCCATTAGAGCTACGTTGTGAGAGGCATCTTTTCTCATAGTCTTTCACAAAGTAATTCATTGGCCCCACCCCGCCAATGACTGGCCGACAACCATCTTTATTTAGTATTACAACCTTTTTTTTTTTTTAAATCGAATACGGCCTCCATCCATTAGAGTTGCGTTGTGAGAGGTATCTTTCCTTATAGCCTTTTATAAAGCAATTCATTGGCCCAGCCCGCCAATGACTGTGGCCCACAACCATCTTTATTTAGTATTACAAACATTATTAAACATATTGTTCTTAAGCTAACAGAACTTGTGGTTGATACGACTATCAACCACCGTCGCCTCAAAGTCCAGGTCGGCAATGTGGGTGGTTTTGGGTGCAGGTGACCTGGTTCCTCTCAGGCAGACCAAGGCTGATCTCAGGAGGGAGAAGGACAGCCTGCATCTCATCCAGGCGACCAAACTCCTTCTCGGTTGCTGTTTCTTATTACAAACTACTACTACTACTACTACTACTACTACTACTACTACTACCACTACTACTACTACTACTACTACTACTACTACTACTACTACTACTACTACTACTACTACTACTACTACTACTACTATTACTACTACTACTACTACTACTACTACTACTACTACTACTACTACTTCTACTACTACTACTACTACTACTACTACTACTACTACTACTACTACTGCTACTACTACTACTACTACTACTACTACTACTACTACTACTACTACTACTACTACTACTACTACTACTACTACTACTACTACTACTACTACAATTACTGCTGCTGATACTACTACTACTACTACTACTACTACTACTACTACTACTACTACTACTACTACTTCTACTACTACTACAACTACTACTGCTACTACTACTACTACTACTACTACTACTACTACTACACATAAATGATACCTCCACCCATGTTTATTTTCCCGACACATAATCATGGAGGGCTCCATAGCTTGGAGGTCATTAGCCCCAACTCTGTTCGCTAATGACTGTGGCATCCAACCATATCACTAATACTACTTGACACTAAATCACCTATCATCTATTACGTCTAGATCCCCCTTTCCTTCCCTACTCAAGTCACTCCCGACCCACCCTAATGTCACTCTCCACCACTGTGGCTTCATAGTCCATATTGGAGATGTTGGTGGCTTTTGGGCCAGAGTGTCTGGTGCCCCTGAGACATAGGATGGCCGACCTGAGCAGGGAGAACGAGAGGCGACACCTCATCCAGGCGACAACGTGACTCCTTGGCTGATGCTTCTTTTCTGAGATTAGTTCCGCGAGGCGTGCGTAGAAGCATTGGGCCCTGGGACCCATCCCGCCGGATGTGGTGAAGACGAGGGGGGTGAAGCTGCCCTGATCCACATGTTGGATTCTTTCACCGTATGCCCTTGTCTTCTCCTGCTCGTTCCTGTGGTGGGCGGCTTGCAAGGGCAGCTCACGGTGACAGGCAGCCATCGGGTCGAATATGCGGATGTCCATGAACGCCCGCTGTCCGCGCACCCAGAATCCGCGGGCACTTACATCAACCCGTGCCTCCTGTGAGGTATTGGCTGTCCAGTACCGAAGGTGTTCACCGTCCAGGGGAAGCAGTGCCGGCTCGGTAGTGACGTCTTGGCATACCTCCCCGAGCATGCTGGCTGTCAGATCCCTCACTTCATCGTGTCGAATACAGACGAAGCCTCCTTTTTTACATGTCATGGTGTGGGTGACATCATTTGGTGATCCACATGCACAGAGATCAGGCAGTCCCTCAGTCGGCCAGCCATATCTCAGAGCAATGGCGTCGACAAATTCTTGTTTGTTGAGGCTGAAACCCTTTGCTCTGATTGGTAATGACGTTAGCCAGTTAGAGGCGCCTGCCTCCTGTGCTGTGTGTATTTTTTTACCCATTTCTGTGGACAGGTGGTGTGTAAGACGGTCCAGCTCGTCTTTTTGGGCCTGTTGCCTTTCTTTTGAGATTTTTCTTTTAATATCTCTTATTTCTGTTTGGTCTATCTCGTCCTCTGCCTCCTGAGCGATGATCCTGTTGATGAGTGACCTGGTAAGGCTGATGGAGTTTTGGTTCTCCGTATCAGCCAGCTTCTCAGCGTTGGTGATTCCCATCCCACCCAGTCTTGGGGGAAGTGCTAGCATATCCCTCTCCTCCTCCCCCAAAGCATGAGATTTCACCAGCGCCGGCAAGAATACATTCTTGACGGCATTTTCCAGTGGTCGGAGGAGTGGACTGATGCCGGGGATGGTGTGCATCAGGAACGTCCACCGATGTTGGATGCCGTGGGTGTACGCTGAATAGGCAGCGTGTGGCTCAGTCTTGGCAATGGCAGACAAAGCTTCTATTTCCTTCACCCATTCAGCTACTTTGTCTCCCACGTACTCCTTCTTATATACCTCTGTCCCGATCACTGCACCTAAGTGTCGTTGTCCGTCTTTTGTCACAATGACGCCACTTCCTCTAAAAGTTTCTGGGGCATGGTCTTAATGTTCAGGTTTGACAATAAGAACAGACTTGGTGGCGTTAGGGATGTATCCTATCTCAGGGCCGGCGGTGTTCACAGTGTCCCACCACCCTTTTAAGTCTGAGATTTTACCAGCACCTGAGAGGTCATCCGCATAAGCCACCTGTTTCACCCGTGTTTCTGCGAACGCGATTTCATTTTGGAGGACTGATAGGCCAAGGGCGTACATAGCCATGGCTATTGGGTCACCTTGTGTTGTTCCCTTGTAGCAGTCACCGCACGAATCGCGTGTTCCTTCCCCTCAGTGACACATAAGAAAATGGTGCACTGCAGAGAAAGACTTTAAAATTCTGTGTTTTCATGTTCATCGTCAGTCCTTGTCTCTGTCCGCGTCGTGTCTTCAATGTTTATCTTTCTTGTAATCGTTTACCTTTGACTGTCCGTCTATGTCCTTTTGTTGTCCACCGTTACACATTGTTATACACATACACCAACACTTAAACGTTCACCGACCACAAACCCCTCACTACAACTTTCCTGAGGAACAAAGACTCTTATACACCACGTCAACTCCGCCACATGGACTACATCTCGCAGTTCACCACTGACATCCGGTACATCAAAGGTGCAGACAACGCTCCAGCTGACGCCCTCTCCCGCAACATTACCGCTGTGACGTCCTCTTCACTTGATTACGCCGCCATAGCCGCCGATCAGTCCGGCGACGCAGAGCTGGAGAAGCTTCTGGACAACCCGGCGCTTAAAGTGAAAAAAATCACACTCCCAGGCACCAAGGTCACTCTCTACGCTGACGTCTCTACGGCCACCATCCGTCCCTACCTGCTACAGCGACACCGCTACCAGGCCTTCCGTCAGCTTCACGACCTCTCTCATCCTGGCATTCGAGCCTCGCAGCGCTTCATTTGGGAGGGAATTAACAAAGACGTCAGACTATGGACCAAAACCTGCACTGACTGCCAAGCCTCCAAGGTGACGCGACACACACACACTCCACCCGGCACCTTCACGCCCGTCACGGAGAGGTTCGACCATGTCCACATCGACCTTGTTGGTCCCCTGCCGCCCTCCGCAGGCCACCGCTACATCCTCACCTGCGTGGATCGTTTCACACGCTGGCCTGAGGCCGCCCCCATCGCTGACATCACTACGGACGCCGTCGCCCACGCCTTCATTGCTACTTGGGTCTCCAGATTCGGCGTCCCTCTCAGCCTCACCTCAGACCGCGGCGGCCAGTTCGAGGCTAACGTGTGGATCAAAGTCATGACCCTCCTTGGCATCCGCCGCTACAGAACGTCAAGTTATCACCCGCAGGCTAACGGCATGGTCGAGCGCTTCCATCGGCAGCGGAAATCCTCCCTCATGGCCTCCACCCAACGCGACAACTGGTCCCTGGCTCTTCCCTTGGTACTCCTCGGCATCAGCTCCTCCCTGAAGGAAGACCTGCACCACTCCTCGGCTGAACTAGTGTACGGTACCAACCTCCGGCTCCCAGGCGAACTTCTGGCGCCCACACCTGACATCGCCCCCTGCGGCGTCCAGGACTTCGCCGCCCGCCTCAAAGGTGCCATGAGGAGCCTCCAGCCGGTGCAGCCTCGCTCTTCCCCGAAGAAGACCTTCGTCAACCAGGACCTCGACACCTGCACCCACGTCTTCGTGCGCGTGGATGCCGTTCGGCGGCCTCTGCAGCAGCCCTACCAAGGACCCTACCGCGTCCTGAGACGGACCAGAAAGACTGTCACGATAGACAAACATGGTTCTCAGGACGCGGTCTCCGTAGACAGGGTCAAGCCGGCGTACCTACTGGCCCCAGACCAGGCGCCCCATCTCTCCGTCGCCGAAACAACACCATCTGCACCAGTCCGCACCAGGAAGATATCGTTCCTTCTATGAAGTCACTGGGGGGGGAATATCTGTAGCAGTCACCGCTCGAATCGCGTGTTCCTTCCCCTCAGTGACACATAAGAAAATGGTGCACTGCAGAGAAAGACTTTAAAATTCTGTGTTTTCATGTTCATCGTCAGTCCTTGTCTCTGTCCGCGTCGTGTCTTCAATGTTTATCTTTCTTGTACTCGTTTACCTTTGACTGTCCGTCTATGTCCTTTTGTTGTCCACCGTTACACATTGTTATACACATACACCAACACTTAAATGTTAACCTACACAAACAACATTCACACAAACGCATACCCACACAAACACCTTTTTTTTGTGTTGTGTTTGTCTCCATGACTTGTTGTATTTTTGTCCAATAAAGTAACCCTAACGGATATTGAGTTTCTCTATCCGTGAACCGATTAGCACTTAGAACACTCGCTACCACCAACACCCTCAGATGATTTTAACACTTTCACTTTTCCACTGTGGCTATTTATGTATAAGTCGGTCGGGTACGTATAGGTGTTTTCGACATATATAGCTAAGCTAGGGCACTTGGTTTTAATGTTGTGTATCATAGTCTTTCTATTTATTGTGTTGAAGGCATTTTTGGCGTCAACAAGAAGCACTGCTTCGCACTCCACGTGGTCGAATATCTCCCGCATGGCATGGACTACTACTACTACTACTACTACTACTACTACTACTACTATTCCTACTACTACTACTACTACTACTACTTCTACTACTACTACTATTACTATTGCTACTACTACTACTACTACTACTACTACTACTACTACTACTATTCCTGCTACTACTACTATTGCTACTACTACTACTACTATTGCTACTACCACTACTGGTACTACAACTACTGACACTGACATTATCAATATACTATGTGTTTTGGTTTTACGTTTCATATTAACCTTGACACACACACACACACACACACACACACACACACACACACACAATCACACACACTTTGTACTGTAATATCATTTAGTGCTATATTCTCTCTCTCTCTCTCTCTCTCTCTCTCTCTCTCTCTCTCTCTCTCTCTCTCTCTCTCTCTCTCTCTCCCCCGGAGGGCTCTAAGCGAATACCTAATAATTTATTGTTCAATCTCTTTCATCATTCTGCAACACCCCCACACTCACCCACACCCCGCCACACCCACACCCACACCCACACCTGCAACTGCAATTCTGCAGTTAGTTAATAAAGTGTATACATGCTTAGAAGAAAAATTATTTGTTATCGGTGTATTTATAGATTTATCTAAAGCTT